>NW_020837967.1:13180999-13342085 GCF_003676395.1 Aethalodelphis obliquidens | reverse complement strand
TGTGTGTGTGTGTGTGTGTGTGTGTGTGTGTGTGTGTGTGTGTGTGTTTAAACAAGGGAAAGGATTTATTCTTTATTTTAAGATAAGATATTCCCATCTCCTTTTCCCATCTCCTCCAGTTCTCTTTCCAGCCAGTTGGGACCCGGGAAGGGTATGGGCTAAACCAGGCAGGCGCTGGGTTCATTTGATCAACTTGGAGGCGAATATCCCGCCGGGCCCTGCAGGCCTGGAGTGGGCGGGCGGAGAGCGCCTCCCTGGGCTCGGCCCCGCGGCCTTTCCAGGACTTAAGACCCGGTGGGTCGGGGGGAAAAGCAGCAGCAGCCTCTCCGCAGCCTCTGAGCTCTGAACGTGCAGCTCGAGGGAAGGGAATTTCTTCGAGAGAGCCGGCACTGGGGGGTGGAAAACCCTGGGTTAGGTGGACGTAAGGGCTTGGACGTTAGCGAATGCAAATCACAAGGAAATGTTAATTCCAGTCAGAAAAACCTATATTCAGCTATCTTTCTTCCCTTCTAAGATGGCCCTCTGCTTGCGCACTCTCGCTCTCTCACCAAATTAGCTATTACGCGAAATCCCCTTGGGTTTAAAGCACTTGTTTCGCGGATTCGCGTACAACCCATATTAACTATGCACTTTCTGCTATTCCTCTTGTGACTGTCCCTGCCTCTTCCTTCTTTGCGGAGAGTATGATGAATTTTATTTTAGCCCAATCGATGCGTGCAAATACTGGGATAACACAGCCCATACCCCTGCGATGGAGGCTGTTTTCAAAATTGAGTTTAGGGATCAATATTAAGTCGAAATGCTCCAAATTGCACGAATTCACCAAATTCAAGCCTTGCGCTCCCAAGCCCCTTTCCTGATTAACGCACTCGTGGGCAGTTAACTGCGGTTCCACCGTTCCTGCTTCTCAAAACAGGATGTTTTCATCATGTGTCTTTGGCTTTCCCTAAAGATCACTCCAGTTTGTTTAGAAAAACAGGATCCCAAAACGTGTGGAGTTAAACCTCCGTCAGTGGCTTCCATGGGGGAACTGCTGACTGCCATTCCTTTTCTTTCTCTACCTTGAACCTAACCCTGTCTGGGCCACTACTTGACTCCCACGACTTCTTCCCCCAGAGCCGAGCTATTCGGGCTGTAGCACAGCAAGCTCCCTATTCTTTGGTGGCTGCAGCCAAGGCTTCAGGACAGACTTGTGCCTAACTGGGGGAAGGGCACTGGTTGTCCCCTTGCAGGGGACATTAAGGCCAGAGAGGTGGAGGGAGAGAGGTTTCAAAAGGGAATTAGGAGAGCCTGCTGCCTGCAGGTGTGTGTGTGTGTGTGTGTCCATGTAGTCTGAAAAGAACAGCTACAAGGGAAACAGGCCAAGTACCTGAGATGCTAGGGTATTCCCGATTCCTTAGCTCCTGCTACCTGGATCTTCCTTCAGTTGGGAGGACTGGAGCAAGACAGGAAGAGGTGGAAAGTGGCAGGCAGCCTAGAGGCTCTCCAGTAAGATCCAGTTATTCATCGAATCAGTGCCATCAGTATGTTTGTGTTTGACCCTCTTGGATGGAAGAGGCTTAGCAGTCAATACACTTAGACCCTAAAATGTCGCCAGTCTAGCGAAGAACAACTGCTCATGGGTCTGCAAGGCCCTCCTCAGCCAGGATGCTCAGAAGGAAGGGAGGGAAACGGAGGGGAAACCATCTGAGTGGCTGCCTGCCCTCTTCCCCAAGCCATCAACACAAACAAGCAGACAAACAAACTCAATTTTCCTGGAGTCTGGGCTGTTGGGCAAGCGCATGTGGGGCATGGAAGGGTTGGAATATAATTCCCATTGTTAATGCTTGCCCTCTTTAAGATCAGTTTAAGTTAGCTCCGGGAACAACACAATACTTATGATAAGTGATGAGCAGTAGCAAGGAAAAGCAGTAAGGAAGAGAGAGACTGCACCAAGCTTAGGCAGAAGCCCTCCCTCCTTCCTGTGAAAGTTAGACATGATGCAAACATGTAAGAGATCTTGAGGCTACAACTTGGTCAGGAGGCAAGAGTTTCAGTCTGAAATGACTGGAAAGGACCTAAATTCTTGGATCTCCCAGGAATAAAGGCGCATTTTACGTTCATTCTCCCTTGCGTTTCTCTAGATTTCTCTTTTTCCCTCCCTTTCAAAATGAATACCCTCATTGTCAGTGGTGCAAATGTGCAAGATTAGTTTTCTTCCTCTACATTGAATCCAAATGTGCAAACCAGGGGATGGTTAAGCTTTCAAATGCCTGGTTATTAGATCCACTCAAAGTAAAAACCTGCATGCTATAGTAGAAATTGCCATAGCCAGTTTTTGTTTTCTTTTTCCTTTATCATCACTTTTTTATCTTCTACCTTCTCAGCTTGTCCTCTTCTTCCCCTCCCCCTACCTAACCCTGCACCCAAGAGAAGACATCATGGGGGAATACCAACAGTTAGCAACATTTTCTCCAGAGGTGGAAAGAGAGTAAAATCTGGACTTAAAACAATGCTGATAGAGGCGGTGTGGGAGCCTGCGGTGACCCTGAGCTTCCTTGCTGGGGTGAGGGGCCAGAGCTTCCCAGCCTCTTGTCCTGCATGTGCTGAGCTATTCCGGTTAGGCTATAAAAAACAGCGTGGAGGAGGGTTCAACTCCATAAACACCCAGCTATGGTTCTAACATGGAGTACATTGCCAGATGCAAATGCAAAGAGATACTTTTAATTTTGTTCCACGTGTTATACATCATGTGGCAAAGTGGTCTTCAGAAAGCCAGATTTGATTTTTATCTGTTAAAGACTTTTAAAAAGCGACCTTAAAAATATATGATTGAGAATTAAAAGGGTGTATGTCACTAATACCAGAGTGTTTCTCATCTGAGTTTAAAAAGAGGTGAAAAAAAAAAAAGAGAGGTGGTACTTTTCCACCCCTCCTAAATAAGGAAAAATTTTAAGTAGAAGAGCTTGGTTAACATGTGAATTGTTCAATTGCTTTGCTGCTCATACAATTTCAGGAAAATAAAAATATTTCAATCCTTGTTTTTAAAAATCTTTTTACATCTTATGTTTTGTAAATTCAAAAGTAAATTAGGGAATCAGTCATACACGCCTGCCATCTTCTTTAGAAAAAGGACCTCAGAAACATCTACTTTCCCTGAAATATCAACATTTCCTATTATATTATACATTTTGGTCTGTGGTTTGTAGTTTAACAGTACCATTGAATAGGAGAAAAACAAAACTTATTTTGTATAATTTAAATGGGAGGAAAAGATACCTTATTATATAGACTTAGGGAGGTTGCCAAGGGCTTCTAAAATCTTGTTCTTTGTATCAATCTCTAGCTGATTTATCTGAATAGGATCCAATCTTACATAACATGTGGACTACATATAATATTCTGACACAATAGAAGGATTTCTAGAGGAATTGGAAGCATCCCGATGGTGGATTTCCTATCTCTTCCTGTTTTGAAACATTACTTTAGTGTATACTCCAAGGGTGATTTTAAATATGATCTTCTTCAAATTAAAAAAAAGTGCAAAAATGATTATTAAGAGAAAGAAAAGCAGGAAATCTTTTATAAATACTTTAGGACCACTGATCCCAGTTACCTGCTATAATGTGAATGGAATCATTATGGCTGTTCCATTGACACTGTTTCTTCATTCAGGATCCTGGCCAAAGGAATAGCATGTCGATGTGTAAAATTCTAGCCAAAGATAAGCCATTACAATGGAAATCGCGATGTGCAAAGTCTCATTGAAGCCTATGAAATTGAGTGTAATATCCATACCGCATTCTCATCTGCTTGCCCCAGGATTTAGTATGCGGCTCTGCATTGAAATGAGATTATGCATATAAAATGCCAATATAGAATACAATGCCCAATAAAACATTAGAAAAGCAACTTACAGCCCACATACATGGGCTTTACTTAAATTGGAACTTCATGTGCAAAGTAAACCATAGCGCCATCAGAACACTAAATCTACACAATGTCCTCACTCTGGTTTTTCCTGCTGCTTTCTGCATGATTCCCCCCCACCCCCTCCTATCCAAACACAATTCTTTTAAGGGCACTCTTCAAATCATCTAACAATTCCCAAAGGATATTCCAGGAGTCTCTTAAAGTGTCTTTCTAAATTAAAAGACCCCGAACAATTTAAGTGCATTTTTGAACCAAAAATATCAGAAAGTATTTGGACTTGCAAACCTATGGGGGTGTGTGTAAAAAAGAAGAAAGGGGCCAAAGAGAAACCGGCCCCACAGTGGATTACAAGGTTATGGGACAGGTCACTAGGAAAGGGAAATAAAACCGAACGTTAGGTTGGGCTTGTAAATTATGCACCTTTCAGGGAAAGCGGTTTTAAGGTCTCTTCACTCAAGGGTTTTTTTTTCCCATCCATTTTACTATTAATTCTTAACTCTTGGTAGGCAGCTCTTTAATGAGGTTGTTTGTGGCAGGTTAATTTTCTCCAAACTACTGAGCTCCTCATTTTCCCTTTTAAGTGCAGTGCTGCCTAGAGCTTTCAGTATTTTCCATACCAGAAAACAAAATAAACGTGAAGTTGTCGGCGGCGCTGGGCTGAGAATTAAAGGCTTTATGTGGACAGAAAAACAGAGGGCCTGGACAGATGGGAGTGGGAGGGTAGAAATCAGGCTGAGTTGAGGGCATGAGGGAGAGAGAATTCGGTCTTAGGAGAGCGATGACCCAGGGAGTGTAATATATTAAATATTGCAGCGATCGATTTCAATATCCCAAGTGGACACGGGAATAAAAATTCACCAACAAGCTGAAGTGATTAGGAATGCTTTGTTGCAAGGGAAAAAATGTGATTTTCTTCAGATCCTTTTTGTTCAGGTTAGAAGAGGCATAGACAATCCACGTCTAAGCTTTGGACTCCCAGTTTGGGATATAACTCTAAAGGTTAGTCCTATGTCAACGGTGCTTCTGCGTCGTGAAAAGATGAGCCTTTGTACTAAGGAGGATTAAATATCAACCACAATTACAGACTGGTGCCTCTAGGAGCTTTCCTCCCAAATCAGAAGAGGGTACATTTTGGAAATGTCCTTCCCTGTGTATTAGTCTTTGTTTCAGTGGCTCTGGGACAAAGCAGTTGCGTTTGCACAGTTCTTTCACTAAAATTCAGGGGGAAATGCACAATATAGTTTACAGAGGGTTGCTTCACAATAGCAGGACATAAAAACAGCAGTTGGTGCTATGTAGGGAAGAAATATTTTTTTTTTTTTTTTTTTTTTTGGAAGAAATATTTTTGAAATGTCATTCCGGGGCCAAAAGTATGAAACCCGTCATATATCCAGGCACAAATACTCACTGCTGCACATGATTGTATTAGTGACTTCAGAATTGGGTGGGATTTTCTGTTCCTTTTTCTACCAAATCCAGCTCTTAGACATTCATGCTAGGAACCGTGTTTCTCTCAGTCCAGGAATCTGTTTAGGGATTTGGGGTCGTCACTGAGGAGGCTGCTTGGGGTGGGGGATTGTTTCCAGTCACAGCCTAACAGGCAGGGCCTGGACTCTTCACACTGGGGACACCGGGTCTACTGCTAGGGACACACTGCTGGACGTCTGCACGCGGCGGCCACCACAGCTGCCTCCTCCTTCGGTGTGTCTGCCACAAATCTGGGAAAGAAATGCAGCATCATACGAGGGATTTCTTTAATGAGGATGAGTTCCTCGGAGTGACTGGGGGCTATGGCTGCTGCTCAGGCCTCTCCTTCCCTCTGCCAGATCCCATTATATCCTTCCTTATACACCAGCCTGAGGTTGGAAAAGCACACCCTCATGCCCCCGCTGCTCCCTGACCCAGAAACTGATCTCAATTTCACCCTGGTAGCTGAGTGAGGATGAACTGGAAGGTCTGAGTAGGCTGGAATCCCTGAGTAGGGCAAAACAAAATATACCTATCTCTGTCTATCTATCCCCTATCTCCCCCAGTCCCTTCCAGTCTTCTAATCATCTTCCATCCTAGTTGGGAGGACTAGCTCCCACTTGGAGCATGGCCCTAGGGCCTAGCCATATTTCCATATGAAGCTCTTCTTCATAGCAGGAGAAGGCAGTAGAAGGAAGCCTAAATCTCCCATTTCCTTTGCCCCTAAGTTGGGCCGACCCAAGTTGGGCTGGGTTAAGGCCGAGGTTGGTTGTGCAACCGAGCACTTAGGCTCCTGCAGCTGGAAACTACCAGGCTCTCTGTGGAATGATGACCGCCTACAGGGAGGCTGATTCTGCCCTATAAAGCTGTTTACTTCCCTAAAGCTATATAGGTCCTTCCTCTCTTGAGGTTGGGTCCATTCAGGTCCAGGAGCAAACTATCACTCAGAAAAGTTACTTTGAGAAGCTAGGGTTCATGAAACCAGTTCTCTCTCTTCCCGAGTGTGGGAAAGACTGAGTTAGGGGCAATTTGGATAAGAAAGGAATCTCTGTTTTGCTATGGTCCCCCTTTGGCCTTTTAGTTTGCATTTCTTTTTCTTCTCCTTCTCCTTCTTCTTCTTCATCATCATCAATGTCACATCAGGGAGAACAGCAGGCTGCAGGCAGCAGCGGACTTGCACCGTGAGGGCCTCTGCTGAAGCTGACTTGAGGCCTGGCTGTCTCTGGACAGGTGGCTCAGAGTGCAGAGATTCCTGCTCTTGTGTGAGGAGAGGAAAGCTGCAGAGAAGGAATCTCCTGGGTAGGGACTCTCTGTCCCAAGTTACCTAGGAGCAGGTTCTGCATCCAGGCCCTAAACGCTGGGATCCTGGAAAACCTGCTCTGCTCTGCTGTAAGGTACCTGTTGCTTAAAGCTGCCTGGGGAGCCCTTGGGCCCCTGCCCTATTGTAAGTCTTGGGGGTTAGGTCTGGCTTCCCCTGGGGCTGCTGGATTCACCTGTCATTACGCTCACTGCCCAGGGACCCTGACAAACCTCCACAATGTGGGTCTGAAAAAGGGCGCTTAAGGTTCACTGATCTGTGTGTAGAACTTTGCAAAACTGCAAATAAGCGAGAAAATTTGTCTATTCTTGGGAAGAGAAATACAAGTTTGCACTTCACATGGAAGCATGAGAAAAAGTGTGTGTGTGTGGGGGGGACTTCTGGCCAAAAGCCCCACTGTAATCTCCAGAACAATTTCATTTCCTCTGCGGCACCCTGGCTACCCTAGCCGAGGCCTGCGAGAAGTCTGGGAGGAGAGGAAGCTTGAAAGCGGGGATGGGGCAGAGGAGAGGTGGCGAGGCCCTTAGCAAGGTCTCAGGTGAGGGCCAGGCCGGCTGCTGAGGAGGGGACCGACAGGATGGAAGGCCGCAGGACGGGGGGAGGGACAGAGCCACGTCTTTTGGAAGGTTTTGGTGTTTTCGAGAGGGGTTTTTCGCAGGAATTCGCACGGCCTGCCTCCGGGGCAGCCCGCTGGCGCTCCCCCCCGCCCCCGCCTCTTCTCGCAGAGCAGGTCGCAGGGAGCTCGGGTTTCCTCGGAGGCCCCGCGCCCTGGCCGTCCGCGCTCCGCCCGCCTCGGCGCGCAGGCCTTTCCCGCTTGCTGAGAAAGGGAAAAGCGCGCGCCCCGGCTCGTGCGGGCTGGAGCGTGTCCGTGCCGAGGGAGAGCCGGTGCTCCGGGGGGAGCCAAAGTGCCCAGGCAGGCCCTATAAACCCGGCCGGCCGCGCAGGCGGGAGAAGGGACTCCTGTCGGGGCGGTCGACATCCCAGGCTGTCGCGCGGCTTCTGGGAACCCGCGGGCTACTGAGAGAGAAGCAGGCCCCGGGAAGCTCGTTCTCTCTCCCTCCAAAGGGTGGTTGGAACTTTTGAACCCTTTACTTTAAAGTGATTGATCGTGTCCCGCCAGAGAGCGGCTCCACCGCCGTCCCCATCTCCACCGCCTTCCCTTGTCACCTCGGCTCTAAGTGTGCGCGGAGACACGCGGGCGCGAGGGTTGGCGCGTTTGGAGATCTGAGCCGCAAACGCGAGCATTTGTGTATGAGTGCGTGTCAAACAAGCAGGGCCAGAGCGGCTGTCGCGATTTTGGATGAATCCTGGTGTAAGAACCCATTACGGGAGGGTAGGAATCGCGTCTCTGCGCCCAAAACCCTCTAAAAGAAAGACGCAAGCGACAGCTATTCCCAGGAAACCGTCTCGGCACGCCTACCTCCCGCCATGGAAGTCCTCGCAGGAGCCGGGCTCCGCACTGGGAGCCTTCAGGGAACTCAGGATGAAGGCTCACAGCCTCTACGTGAAGTTGGTCATTAATTTGGGCTGCTCGGAGCCAGTAACACACTCAAGGCCTCTGGCTTTGGGAATTGTCTCGGAGCTGGGATCCCGGCGTAGGCGACCCAGGGCTGCGGATGGGAAATGCGAGTGTTGGAGGCTCTGGGATGTGTCTGAGTGGGCTGGGTAGAGTTCCCGGGGCAAAGGTTGGCTCTTCCTCGCCCCAAATAAATTCTTGGTTAACTAGTGTAGACTAAACACATTAATGTTATTAAATGGGGTAAAACAGAAGGGGTTGAAAGTGGGGGCATGCCAACTGGACCCAGACCCGGTCCTACTTCTCTCACGGTGACAAGTCAGGATGCTTCCAACACGAAAATAGAAATGTAACATTCAACTGGACGAATTAATTTTTGACGGATTTACGGTATGATTTTCTTTCCAGCGGTATTCGTCGGTTCTTTCGATCAGTAGTGCGGTCCAAAGACAAAAATATAAACAAGCACTTTCTGCTTTGCGGAAACCCCTTAACAGTATCTCCCAAAGAAAGACCAAGACACTTTGTGAATTTTCCCCAGATAATGCCTCATATTCCGAATGACTGATCAGAGAACTCCGGTATTGTTAAATAAAATGAGAGGAAGGCGAGTGACGTGGGAGCCGAACAATGGCATTTCTGAATCAGTTGGCTTGATTGACGTTTGGGAGCTTCACGACCCCAGGGAATAGGACTCTTTACGGTGAATACACCAAAACATCAACCAAGATTAGAACTCTAGATCCTGTTTTAATCCCATTTCAGTCTAAACGACAGTGGGAAAATATAAAATCTAAGAGGAGAGAATTACTCCATCATATATTGACCTAAAGTTTTAATTGCTCCAAGGGGGAAATAAAAGTGGAAAACCAATATTCTTTTCATCACTTTAGGAATAGCACTGACAAGTAAAGTGTAAGTGTTTGGGAGGGTAGGTACGAAGAATATTTAAGTGGTGTAAAATATTTTATATTTATTTCGGGAGACATACTGGAGAAATGTATAGGGAGATTTTATGCATATGTAGGAGAAAAAAATATAACCCCCTCTATTGGATAAAAAGTGAGGGTCATCAGCAAACTGATGCTAAGAAATAATTAGATACCTTTAAGGTGGAGTCTAAATTTCCATTATTATTTGGAAGTCTTCTCTATTTCGTGGGTGGGGAAATTATTTTAATGCCAAAAGTTGTGTTAAATGTAAATTTAACCCAGGAAATTGTTGAGAGCCAATCTTCAAGTTGGAAAAACGGAATGTGTTTGAGCAAAGTCTATTTTTAACCACAGAAAAGTGTGAGAGAGTGTGGGCTCTGTGTTAGGTGGGAGTAGAGTCTATGGCAACTTTGCTTTACAAAAAACATTGATTCTTCAATGGAACTTATCCTCAAACCTCAGAAACTTGAAAAATAGGAAATTTTAAGTATTATATATTAAACTGAACCGATGGAACACAGAAAGACGAAGTTGTAGTAAAAGATGTTAGTTATATTCTCCCAATTCTTAGCAGATAAACTACGGCAAAGGGGAATGTAACAGGAAGACATAAAAATAGACCAAATATGTTATAAATAATGGAATAGAAAGGGTTGTTGCACAATATAGGTTCACACTCATATTTTGAGGAGTATATTTTAATGAGAAGCCTCTCTGTTGCATGGGAACTGGGAATCATAAGAATTATTTACGCAGCAAGAAGGAACAAAAATTAATTATTAGGAGCTCAGTAATCACCAAATAAACTCTGAGCTTTGAGGTTAAAAATAGACGACTATCTTCATGTTCAATTATACAGTATCAATTACTAATACAACTGATGTTTCAGCATCTCAGCGAGACAAGATACCATCTTCTATGCAGATATCTTGGTATTAATTAATGACTGCTTTATTCTCATTATTCACAAGGAAAAATAGGGGTCGTGTCACATTAAAATTAAGATTATCTTAGTTTATCTGGACCCTTAAACAAAGGTCATTCAAAGTAATTATATTTTGAATTAACAGAGGTAGGCAATTTATCTCGTTATTATTTTTGTTGTTGTTCAAAGACAGAAAATAAAGATCAGAAATAAGCAAAGTTTCATTTCTGAAGATAGAAAGAACCAAACAAACATGTCTTGACTTTTGCAATATTTCCCTTGCTAAAGGGGGAATGAGGGAACTGTATAAGACGTGACTTTGCAAAGTCAAGTCCTTTTTAACAGACTCGGATCGAAATTCTTGCTATGCAACAAGGATTCAGGTTTGATTAATTTTCTGCAAGCAACGTGACAGCGGTGTTTTAAAAGATTAATTAAAATTGAAGTGATAGGGAGCAGGAATTCAACCTGCAGAGGCGTCCCAGGCGCCTTGGGGGGTTTTGCAAGCGAGTCCCAAGCTCAAACTACGGGCTTTCCCGAGCCTGGGACGCAACTCCCCGTCTCCTGGAGAGGAACGCGGAATTTGGCAAGGCGCCCGCCTGGCCGCCTGGCATCCCGAGCTGGCCGCCAGCTCTCGGGGGTGGGGACGGGGTGTGTCCCGGGGAACCCACTGCCGAGAAGACTGCTGGCGCGGCTCTCGACGAACCAGTGAGGTCCAGGGTCACGCTGAGAGGCCGGAGGGGACTCCAGGAAGCCTCACGCTGATGGCCCCGGGCCTCCCAATCTCCGGGGAGAGGGGGACACCTATTTTGTACCCGGGCTCGTGCGGAGCCCCCTCTACGGTCGCGAGCGTGCGGGGCGCGTGGAAGGCGAAGGCGCATCCCCAGAGCCGAGGACGTGAAGGGCTCGGCCGTTGGGCTGCGGCTGCCGGGCCGGGGCGCAGGCCTGCACCGGCAGTCCTGCCTCGTCGGCGGAGACTCGGGACTCTGGGAGGCCCTTCACTGCCCGACTCCCCCTACCTCTCCGCTCACTCCCGCCCCGGCTTCTCCCCCCGCCCCCCGCAACCCTGTCCCCTCGCTCCACTACGCGACGCCTTCGCCGGAGTAAGAAATTAGCTGCTTGCAACTGTAACTGTACTGAAGGAGATACAATCGCGGGAGCCCTCGGGGTCGCGCGCGGCAGAGAGGCGATGCGGGTGGCGCCCCAGAGGGTAGGTGGGGGGAAGCCGGGGGCGTTTGTTTGCACTTCGCCTCCCCGGGGCGCCAACTACAGTGTCCCTTTCTCTCTAGCTGGGGGGCTCAGGTCCTGACCTCGAGGCCGCGCCGCCGCGCGGGGCTGTCTCCCGGCTGCAAGGGCGGGCTGTGTTGCGCGCCAGCGGGTCCCCGGGCCGCCCGGCGGGGGCGCTGGCCGGGCGGCTTCCCGGCTGGGGCGGGCCCTCCGCCCTGCGGCGGCGCCGGGAAACCCCTGCCTCTGCGGCGGGTCCCCGGGGACGCAGCCTGAAAGTGTCCCCGGGGATTCTCCGTGCCGCGGTGGCAACGTGGTTTCTCCTCCTCCTCCTCGCGTCTGCCTCTCCCACCCTCTTCCCGGAGACCTCGGAGCGGCGGCGAAGTGGGAAGGGAGGCGGGTAAACAGACGGCGAAGGCCTGGGAGCGGGAGCTGGGGGACTCCGGGTCGAAAAGGAGGCACTGGGATGCGGAGAGGGGGCCGGGGGCCAGGGGGACTCGGCTGGGGAGGGCTGGGGCGGGGGGCGAGGCGAGAGTCCCCTCCCTTCTGAGTGGCGCAGGGGGAACCTCTTTCCTGGGGAACCCCCACCCAGGAGCTCCCAACCTCGAGAACAAAGGGTCTGGGAAGCACGGCCGGGGTCGCGGAGCGGAGGTGCAGGGAGGCAGGAAGGCAGGCGGTGGGGGCAGGGGAGGACGCCTCGCCACATTTCCTCTCCCGGCCGAATGACGGAAAAGCTCCCTCCAGCCAACGCCTCACTGAGGCCGCTTCAGAATCCGGGAGGGTTCGGGTTCCTTACCTAACGGCTGCACTCGCTCCCTTCCTCCCCCAGCGTCCCCACCCCCTCCAGGGACTGCGGCCCGGGAGCCGCAAGGCAGGCGACGCGCCGCGGCGCGGGCGGAACCGCGGGGCAGCAGCGGCCCCTGCAGGTGCAGGGCGCCTCTGCAGCTGCCGCTCCGACTCTTTAAGGTGGAACCGGCCTCGTTCCCCACCCGCGCGTTCGGCTCTCCCGCAACCATGCTTCCACCCGCGGAGTCTCCCTCGAGAAGCGGGCCTGGCAGTCCAGAACGGTCGGAGGCTGCTGGCTCCTACTGCTATTTCTTTGACCCCCTTAGCCCCACTACCTGTAGGTCCTCGTCCGCGGATGAGCCGGTATCGATTTCGACAACCACCATTGATAATATCCTGCTGGTATAAAAAGAGGCGTAAGTCACGCGTCAGGGCTGAAAGCCGAAAACGGCGTTTCTTTAACTTGAAAGCAAACTTTTATTTTCGTTTATTAAAAGCAGAAGGCCACCAGGAAAGGGTCGCAGGGGGTTGGTGACCTGTCCATGGGCTTTTCAGATCCAAGTGTTCAGGATGAGCCTGGCCGGTCCCGGAATCGCATTCAGCGCCCACACCCCGCAAACTCTTGGGCAGGTGCCGGTGCAAGAGGCCGGGGAGGAGCGGCGGGCCCACAGGGAACCTCTCCTTGTGCACCTCCGGCGCCCCCGGCTTCAGCTCACTCTCGCTCGGATGCTTTGTTTATTTGGTGAAAGCAGGGAACGTGGAGAGGATCGAAGAGCAGTTTTTCTTTCTTTCCTTTTTCCCTTTTAACTAAAGAGTGTGCGTGTGAACTCATCGTTTCTTGGGTATAAGTGACCTCAGCGAATTCGAGATTCTTGGGGAAAACCTACGAGCATCGAGCAGGGCACGAACAAGCCAACTCCGGTTCCGGTGCCATCTGCAGTAAATTCCTTTTCTTTGCTCTTCCCTCCTCCGCGTCTTGGAGAGGGGTCCCCCAGGGGTTGTCACAGGATTTCCGCACACCCAGGATCCGGACTCTCAGAGGAAAGCTCAGGTCCCGGCGCCGGGAGGGCGTGGGGGAGGGGAGGCGGTGCCGGCCTGAGGCACGAAGTTTACCTGCACGGAGGGAACCGGCTTTCCCCCTCCCCCCCCCCACTCCCCACTCCCCACTCCCCCCGGCGCGCAGCCTCGGCTCCGCCCTGCCGGGCCCCGCCCCAGGAGAGCCGAGGCCGCAGGTCGGGCCGCAGCGGGAGGAGCTCGCCCCGGCAGGTGCCGCAGGGTCACGCCTTCCCCGGGGGTTGCAAACCGCAAGCGAAAGTCGAGAAGGGCTGGAGCTTTCCCTCTAATCCGTTTTACACTGTGAAAACCGCAAAGCTGTCGCCTAGCCGGCCACTTTTTAATTGGGAGGCAAACAGACGAAAAACCAAAACAAGCGCGCGAGCTGACTTTCCCTGTGTTTTTCCTTCTCAACGAAAAGCCCGCTCTCTGGTGAAGAGGGAAGCGGCTCCGCGCTCGTTTGCTCCCTTTGAGGTCTGGACTGGCGGCGCCCCCAGCGCGAGGGGCAGCCTGGACTGGGCCCTCTCACCACCCTCTTCCCCCAACTCTTGGGTCTCCACGCGCATCTCGTCTCTCCACGGGTCACGCCGAAGCCATACGAGCCGTGCAAGCTCCATCCTGCGCTTTCTCGCTCGGGCAGATGTGGGTGCTTGGGTGTTGGGGACTCCGAGGGCTTTGAATTATCCCCAGACGCAGGTTCCCCCGACGCCATGCGCGGGAGGAGGAGGGCTTTGGGCCTCCAGTCCGGGGGCTCGGAGACCCCCAAGCCGACCACAAGAAGCACTTGCCGACGCGCTTCGAGTCTCGCAGTTTTCCCTGGGGGAAAGCAGAAGTTGGTGGCCACACCGCGCGGCGCCAGACCAAGCTCTCAACTTGCCGAGAGACCTGCCGGGGATGTTCAGCCCCCGGGGGAGGCGCCGGAGAAGCAGGAGAGCAGAGGGCGGGGTACGGGGGAGACCGCCCGGGTCAGGTGGGCCGAGTCCCAAGATAGTGGGTGTCCACTTATCACGTTGATGTGTTAAGAAAGGTCCTATGTGTTAAGAAGGGTCCTTTGTGGAAAATCCTTTTTAGTCAAATTAGTGGTCGTGGACGTACAAGGAGGGAAGAAAGGCCAAAGAAAGGAGACGGACCTTATTTAAAAAGAAAAGCTGGGGAAAATGGAGTGGTCAAATTGTGGAGAGGAAGGGAGGGAAGGAAGGATGGAGAAGGCTTTCCTTCTTTGTTCTTTAAAAGCCCGAGCACTTTCTTTCTAAATCAAAATACAGAGAGCCAGTCTTTCTTGGAGCATGGTTAGGTAACTAAGAGATACTGCTCATTAGTTCACTTTTAAAGCACTTGCTGGGTTGAGCAAAATTTTGAGAAGGTTCTTTCTCACCAGCCCCAAACTGAGCTCAACTCATTTTGATTTAAAGCAGATTTGAAATAAAAATTTCAGAAGAGAAAATGTGTGTATTGTATCTGTACACGTATGCACATGCAACAGAGTTTGTATTCCCTCTAGTCTATTTCTAAGACAAGCAATTCTATAGTAAATTACATATGACGCCTGATTTTTTCCCTAGTATTGTATTGTCACCAGAGAGAAGAGTCCTGGGTTATCTTTCTCTCCATTCCCCATTAATAAATCTAAGAGAGAGAACCATTATACGATTGTGGCTCTTTTCCCCTCTCTTTCTGGCTTTCGTTCCCACACATGAACACACACACAGAATATACATTATGTGCAGACTTTTCCCTAGTCAGCCTGTAATGTATCATCTATAAATCCATGCCCATGTCTTGTTTCCATTGAAATTTGGAACATGTTGAGGACCTAACTTTTGTTCTTGGTGGTGTGTGCATTTCATCAGGGATCTTTGGTAAACCAATAAAACAATTATCTTTGCTTTGAATTTACTTCTTTGTGATTAATGGAAAATAGCATTAATGAGTGGCTTAAACAGTATTTTTATATCAAATATCAACAAATAATTTTTTTAAAACTATAGTTTCCAAATGTTCAGAATAATGGCTTCCCATTTACAGTTATATTTTGGCAAAACTACTTCATATTAATTGAAAATGACTAAAACATGCATTCTATTTAGAGAGGCTTATTCACTGAGATTGAACTCCAACAACATAAACTATCTGGATCAAATTACTTAAGTCATTCCTACTGAAGGAGGGGTTGGAAAATTAGAAACTGTGGAATACTTTTTAGCCTTTTCATAAAGCTTTAATTAAACCTGACTTTTGTGAAAAATAAAACTAAAATACAATTATCCGTTAAGTGGTCTTGTAGAATATATGTTATAAAATTGTTATAAAAAAAGAGTGCCCAAAGTATATTTTAATGAAACTAGATGAATACAAATATAACTATTGTTTTCCCAGTGATTTTTCTCTCTCAAACATAAGACATGTAGGACTTCAGAACGTGCTCTTTAATGTGCTCTGATAATAAGAAAACCATTGCTGCTTTTCTCAGAGGAGCACAGTTATCTAGGGGCAATGCCAAAATCATTAGATAAGCCTCATCTTTCCTATCACATCATTGTCTACATGAAATTCCATCTTAGGAAATATGCAAGAATATTAGATTTTCCCGAAGCTTGAAAATACAATAAAATTTGAAGTGTTGAAAATATGATTCTTAGTTGACAGTATCTTAGAAGTTGCAGAAGTATCCATCTCTTTTTGAGATGGCTTTAATAATGACTGACTTTAATAATGTTGGAAAGTAAGGAAAGATTTCAGTAGCAGGCAAGATGTGATGAATGGACACAAGGAACAATGAAGCTATTGACAAAACGTGCTAAGTTCTTAGAATTCTATCTAAATTATTATTTTTTCCTTCCAGTGCAGAGGAAGAAACCCAAGTGCATCAATGTTCATCGGATGTAGGGTAATAAAAATGTGGGCGGGTGACAGTCAATGAACTGTGACTGTAATATGGTTGTTAGTGTAGGTGAGTGAGTGCACTGAAACATTTGTTCCTGTTTTAAAAAGGTCTCTGGTCCTCAGTGGAAATAGGGGAATTTTGTAGAAAATTGAGGCCAAGAGGGAAAGAAGACTAAAAAAAGAATAAAGGAAATTCAGTAATTAAAAAACTATTTGTTTTCTATTTTAGATTTGATTTTAGTCAATTGTTCCTGCGAGCTATTTAGATGAAATAAATGGAATGTCGCTTAATAGGCAGATGCTCTGATACATTTTCTTCTTCAAGGATCTGGTTCCTGGCATTCAAAGGAAACTAGGATTCAAGTTAGTATTAGAACTTGAACTTGTTCTGCCAGAGTGAAAATTGGTTCCATTAGGCGTCAGTCACAGAACTCTTACAGACCTGGCTAGAGCTGTGGTTATGATGTATCCAACTAGCTGAAATAATAAAGTCGTAAGTAATGCTGGATGTGCTTTGGGAAGCCATCCAGGGGGTTTAATTTTTTTAATGAAAGTTTCCTAATTTTACAGTCCTCATAAATCTGAAACAAATCTGATTAAGGTCATCAGGGTAAATTAAAACTTAATGCCTGACCCTTTGGAGATAACAAAATAAGAATAACTTAAAATGCAAAATATTCAGTTGTGTGCAATCTTTAGCACGGATTCATTCCTGGACGTTTTTCTTACTTGCTTGCCCATACTTCCTTCTCATTGCAGATTTATAGTGCTCTGGGGGAAATGCTCGTACAAAGTGATATATTAGACAGATCTAACCAAAGCTTAAAAGTTAGTGTCTGACTATATAAATAAAAATCTAAACAAAAACAGCCACTAAAAGGAAAATTAACTGTACCTTAAGTGAACAATTGTACCCAGTATGGTAAAAGGAATGGGACAAATATGCATGTTTTTCAAAAGTTCATAATTTATTAAATATAGGAGAACTTTAAATAAATCCAATTCATAAGACACATGTGGATTTATGTATATAAATATAATGATCATTCCTAAATTAAATAAAATTGATTGGAACCCTGGGGTGTTCCTTATATGAAAATATGTGATAGCTTTCATTAAATAATGAATTGCATATTATAAAAATTTAAAAAATGCTAATAAATAGAATATTAGACTCAATAGAAAAATTAAAATAAATTTAAATTCTCCTAATTAATTATAGAAATCTGTTTTCTCTTACTTTTCCTTTTGAGCAGAAAATTTGTCAACTTGTTATTTTGGCATCAATTTCTCCTTCTATGTATTTTATTTACTTGTGAACAAATGTTATTAGCTAAATTTTAGTACCAAATACCATAATCATAAAATCTCAGAGATCCTGTTTTTTTTTAATAAATTTATTTATTTATTCATTTATTTAATTTTTGGCTACATTGGGTCTTCGCTGCTGCACGCGGGCTTTCTCTAGTTGCAGTGAGCGGGGGCTACTCTTTGTTGTGGGGCTCATTGTGGTGGCTTCTCTTGTTGCAGAGCACAGGCTCTAGGGGCGCAGGCTTCAGCAGTTGTGGCTCGTGGGCTCTAGAGCGCAGGCTCAGTAGTTGTGGCGCACGGGCTTAGTTGCTCCGCGGCATGTGGGATCTTCCCAGACCAGGGCTCGAACCTGTGTCCCCTGCATTGGCAGGCGGATTCTTAACCACTGTGCCACCAGGGAAGCCCAGAGAGATCATTTTTTGATTTGAATATTAATTCAAATTTAGAAGTATTTATGGATAATTCAGAAAGCTTACTTACTTTAGTTAATTATTTTCTTATTACACATAGCCACCAGATTTTTAACTTCTTTTGTCTATAATGGCCGATTTTTTTTTTTTTTGCTGTACGCGGGCCTCTCACTGTTGTGGCCTCTCCCGTTGCGGAGCACAGGCTCCGGGCGCGCAGGCTCAGCGGCCACGGCTCAGGGGCCCAGCCGCTCCGCAGCATGTGGGATCTTCCCGGACCGGGGCACGAACCCGTGTTCCCTGCATCGGCAGGTGGACTCTCAACCACTGCACCACCAGGGAAGCCCCTATAATGGCCGATTTTTAAGACATGTTAAAAACAAACGCTGGGACTGCCCTGGTGGCACAGTGGTTAAGAATCCGCCTGCCGATGCAGGGGACACCGGTTGGAGCCCTAGTCTGGGAAGATCCCACATGCCACGGAGCAAATAAGCCCGTGCGCTGCAACTACTGAAGCCCGCGCTCCTAGAGCCCGTGCTCCGCAACAAAAGAAGCCACCGCAGTGAGAAGCCCCGCACCACAAGGAAGAGCAAACCACTGCTCACGGCAACTACAGAAAGCCCACACAGCCAAAAATAACTAATAAAAAAAATGCTATCTTCAACAATTTTTGTAATTTGGGACTTGAACTGAACCTGCCTAAGTTTTTAAATAAATGGTTAAAAGTAGATAAAGGGAGTAGTTTGATTTTTTTTTTTTTTTGCCAATTAAGGAAAAAAATTGAGGACTATTTCTCTCAGTAAATTTAGATTTTTTGAGTTCTTACAAAATATCTGTTGGCTCCAAAAATCACTGAACAACTAAAAAGGCCACATTTACAGTTAATGGTCACCCAGCTATTAAAAAGTAGCTCTGGGGCTTCCCTGGTGGCGCAGTGGTTGAGAGTCTGCCTGCCGATGCAGGGGACACGGGTTCGTGTCTCGGTCCGGGAAGATCCCACATGCCGCGGAGCGGCTGGGCCCGTGAGCCATAGCCGCTGAGCCTGCACGTCCCGGAGCCTGTGCTCTGCAACGGGAGAGGCCACAACAGTGAGAGGCCCGCGTACTGCAAAAAAAAAAAAAAAAAAAGTAGCTCTGTAGACTACCAGAAGCTGAATGTCAGAGTTCGCTCTTCCTGTTTTTTTTTCCCTTCCAGATTCAGAGGAGATTGCTTTGCCCTATGGGGACACTTGCTCTTCCTAAGTGTGGAAAAAAATGTGATAGGCAGTTCCAGGAATGTTGCCTTTGACAGCTTGTCTCAGAGGACTTAATATTCTAGGTGGCAATTGGCCAAAATAAGTAGGAAACTTAGGTAACTGCCAAGCTACAATACCGATGAAAATTCTGCCACAGCTAATTAGAAAGCGGAAGGAAAGTTTTTACATTAAAAAAGAACTAGGAGGGACTTCTCTAGTGGTGCAGTGGTTAAGAATACGCCTGCCAATGCAGGGAACACGGGTTCGAACCTTAGTCTGGGAAGATCCCACATGCCACGGAGCAGCTAAGCCCGTGCGCCACAACTACTGAGCCTGCGCTCCAGAGCCCGTGAACCACAACTACTGAAGCCCACGTGCCTAGAGTCCGTGCTCCGCAACAAGAGAAGCCACTGCAATGAGAAGCCCGCGCACTGCAACGAAGAGTAGCTCCCACTCGATGCAACTAGAGAAAGCCTGCGCACAGCAACGAAGACCCAACACAACCAAAAAAAAAAAAAATTTAATTAATTATAAAAACAAAAAAGAAGTAGGAATTAAATGGCTAGTGGTGAGGGACAACTATTCCTGGTGTGTGTGTATTTGTAGGGAAAGGATAAGCATTTGTTGATTTTTATAATAATCTTATTAAAAAAGCTATTTGACAATTGATTTAAAAATGTTATAACAGTGCTCGCTTTGGCAGCACATACACTAAAATTGGAACGATCCAGAGAAGGTTAGCATGGCCCTGCACAGGGATGACACGCAGATTCATGAAGCGTTGCATATTTTTAAAAAGAAAAAAAATATATATTATAACAGAGCTATCTGAGAATAGCTTTACTTGAACGTTGCTTTCAGAAATCAGAAGCACATTATTAACAATACTTGCCTTTGTCTGAGCTATGAAAATAAGATAATGTGGAATCACGAAAATTCTTTTCATGGTTGCAAGTTTGTCCCATTCCAGAATGCACAGCCCTTTGCAATGTGAGTTTGCTGCTCCTATCCAGAAGTGGACTCTATCCTCCACTCCCTGGAATATGGGCTGGCCTTGTGACTTTGACTAATTGGATAAAGTGGAGATAATGTTGTGCAAGTTTTGGAATTAAGGCCTGAGGAGATCCAGCAATCCCACTCCTGGGCATATATCTAGATAAAACTCGAAAAGATACATGCGCCCCTATGTTCATAGCAGCATTATTTACAATAGCCAAGACATGGAAACAACCTAAATGTCCATCGACAGATGAATGGATAAGGAAGATGTGGTGTATATATATATATATATATATATATATATATATATATATACAGTGGAATATTACTCCGCCATCAAAAAGAACGAAATAATGCCATTTGCAGCAACATGGATGGACCTAGAGATTTTCATACTAAGCGAAGTAAGTCAGAAAGAGAAAGACAAATACCATATGATATCATTTATATGTGATATACAGTGGAATATTACTCCGCCATCAAAAAGAATGAAATAATGCCATTTGCAGCAACATGGATGGACCTAGAGGTTATCATACGAAGCGAAGTAAGTCAGAAAGAGAAAGACAAATACCGTATGATATCACTTATATGTGGAATCTAAAACATAACACAAATTAACATACCTACAAAGCAGAAACAGACTCACAGATGCAGAGAACAGACTTGTGGTTGCCAAGGGGGAGAGGGTGGGAGTGGGGGAAAGAATGGGGGTTTGGGATTAGCAGAGGCAAATTATTGTATATAGGGTAGATAAACAAGGTGTTATTGTATAGTATGGAACTATATTCAATATCCAGTGACAAACCATAATGGAAAAAGAATATGAAAAAGAATATGTATATACGTATGGCTGAGTCACTTTGCTGTACCAAAGAAATTAATACAACACTGTACATCAGCTAGACTTCAATAAAATTAAAAAAAAAAAAAAGCCTGGAGAAACTTTGCACCTTCCATCTTTATCCTCCTGGAACACCATGCCACAAAGAAGACTGGGATGAAAGATCGTGAGGAGAGAGAGGGGCCCAGCTGTGTATCAGCTGTTCCCATCAAGCCCAGCGCCTAGCATATCCACCAGCTGAATACCACTACGTTAATGAACCCAGGCAGAGGAACCACACAGCCAACAGAATCATGAAAAATAATAAATCTTCTTGTTTTAAGCCACTAAGCTTTGAGGTGATTGGTTATACAGCAACAGACAACCACACTTGTCTTGTTAGCTGCAGTTATTACAATCATATAAAGTTGAGAAGGAATTTGTTGATATAGCAAGTGTCCAAATCATGATCAAATTAAAGAGCTCTCCATATTTTTAAGAGCCCGAGTTAGCACCACAGGCTCAAGGTTACTATCTGTGATTGTTATCATGATAATTAATTTTCATCCCTGAGGCTGGTGAGATTTAAGGAAGTCACATTATTTTATATCATTTGCACAGCAACTCAGTGAAGCAGGCAGGGTGGTTATTATCTACATTTTAAAGATGAATAAACAGGCTCAGGGAAGTGACAGAAGTGTTTGAGACCAACATGTGGCTTGAGAAGGGATATCACCAGGGAAATGTCGGTGACCTCATTTTTCTTAGTTGGAAAATGAAAGGATTGGATTAGAGGATCTCTGAAGTTCCTTTAGTCATGTCAGAGGTCTCAGGCTGGGTCACATTAATCAGAGCCAGTGGAGAGGAGAAGGAATCTGGGACCATCAGAAATAGAAGCTGAGACCCCAGCCTGCATGAGGATTTGATGGAAAGCCATTCATTCACTTCATTCATTCAACAATAATTTTCTGAGTGCTTTTTACATGCCTAGCACTGCTCTAGGCATTGGAGATGTAGTGGTGAATAAATCCCACAAAATCTCTGCTTCTATGGGACTTACATTCTGGTAGGGGGCTTATGACAACAAGTAAACAAACACACTGATTTCAAATAGAGATAGGTGCTATGAAAAAAATGAACGAGTAACCTAATAAAGAGTGATGGTGGTGGGTGTGGAGGGCACCTTGGAATAGGTGGTCAGGGAAGACCTCTCTGAGATGACGTTTGACAGCCATGGGTTCAAGTCCTGGTGATGCTACTTACTAGCTATGTGAAATGAGACAGCCAAGTTACCTCTCTAGCCCCTTTTCTGTTAAGTGGGGCTAAGCATAGATGGCTGTTGCATAGAATCAATGAAGTAATGCATGTAAAATGTCTGGTACAGATAACCCACTTAATAAATACTAACTTCCTTTAACTCTTCTCTCTTCCAGTCAGGGTGGCAAGCTCAGACATAGTTGTGGTGTTCTCTGGTGGGGACCCTACTGGCGATTGGGTGGAATAATTCTTCACTGTGCAGGACTGCACGAGTGCATTGCTGGACATTTAGCCCACCTGGCCCCTACCAACTGAATGCCAATAGAATTCCCTAGTCATTTTGACAATCTAAAACCACTGTGTACCTGTTAGCTTTTCCCGAGTAACAAATCATTCAAAACTCAGTGGCTTAAAGCACACACAAAATATTTGTTCTCATGCTTCACTGGGTTGGGGTGTGGAACACATACTGTGAGTCAAATTGACTGAGGCTGAATGGTCTAGAATGGCTTCCCTCACATGTCTGGAGTTGGGATGTGGGGGCCTCTCATTTTCTAAGAGGTTAACCTGGGCTTCTTTACAAGGGGGTTGCAGTGTTCCCAGAAGCAAGAGAAGGCAAGCCCCCAAACATAAAGACTTTTCAACTCTCTGCTTACATTACCTGTGCTAAATCCTGTTGACCAACAAAAGTCATAAGGTTAAACTCAGGTGCAAAGAGTGGACTCCGACTCTTGATGGGCAGGGAGCTGCAAAGTCACCCAGCAGAGAAACACACACACGGGAAAACTCTGTGGCTATTTCTTCAGTTTATCAAAGTCCATGCTCTGGCTATAAATTATTCACGTTCCTCCCAACTATGAAATATACCTATCCACATCCTAAGACCCTCAAAACTCTCATGCCAAGTGTTGTGTCAGACTTGAAGTAGTGAACTTTTTTTAAAAAAATAAATTTATTTATTTATTTTATCTTTGGCTGTGTTGGGTCTTTGTTGCTGTGTGCGGGCTTTCTCTAGTTGCAGCAAGTGGGGCTACTCTTCGTTGTGGTGTGTGGGCTTCTCACTGTGGTGGCTTCTCTTGTTGTAGAGCATGGACTGTAGGCACGTGGGCTTCAGTAGTTGTGGCTCGTGGGCCCTAGAGCACAGGCTCAGTAGTTGTGGCACATGGGCTTAGTTGCTCCGCAGCATGTGGGATCTTCCCGGCCCAGGGATCAAACCTGTGTCCCCTTCATTGGCAGGTGGATTTTTTTTTCATTTTTCCAGCTTTATTGAGATATTATTGACATATAACATATGTAAGTTTAAGTATACAACATGATGATTTGATACCTGTATATACTGCAGAAAGATTACTGCAGTGGTGATAGTTCAAACCTCCATTGCCTCACATAATTACCTTTTTGTGTGTGTGTGTGGTTGATAGTAACATTTAAGATTTACTCTCAATAATTTTCAAGTGTATAATACAGTAGTATTAACAATAATCACCATGCTGTACACCAGATTCCCCAGAACTTATTCATCTTAAAGAAGAAAGTTTGTACCTTTGACTAACATCTCCCCATATCCCCCCCTCATAACTTGCATCCACCATTCTACTCTCTATGTGTATGAATTCAGCTGTTTATTTATTTTTAACATCTTTTTTTTTTTTTAAGTAGATTTTATTTTTATTTTTGTGTGCGTTGGGTCTTCGTTACTGCACATGGGGTTTTATCTAGTTGCGGAGGGCTACTCTTCATTGCGGTGCACGGGCTTCTTATTGTGGTGGCTTCTCTTGTTGTGGAGCACAGGCCCTAGGTGCGCGGGCTTCAGTAGTTGCGGCACGTGGGCTCAGTAGTTGTGGCTCACGGGCTCTAGAGCGCAGGCTCAGTAGTTGTGGTACGTGGTCTTAGTTGTTCCGTGGCATGTGGGATCTTCCCGGACCAGGGCTCAAACCTGTGTTCCCTGCATTGGCAGGTGGATTCTTAACCACTGCACCACCAGGGAAGCCCATATTTTTTAACATCTTTATTGGAGTATAATTGCTTTACAATGGTGTGTTAGTTTCTGCTTTATAACAAAGTGAATCAGCTCTACATATACATATATCCCCATATCTCCTCCCTCTTGCGTCTCCCTCCCACCCTCCCTATCCTACTCCTCTAGGTGGTCACAAAGTACTGAGCTGATCTCCCTGTGCTATGCAGCTGCTTCTCACTAGCTATCTATTTTACGTTTGGTAGTGTATATATGTCCATGGCAGATGGATTCTTAACCACTGTGCCACTAGGGAAGTCCCAAGTAGTGAACTTTTGATCTTCATCAGATATCAATGTGGCTAAGGCTCTTTGGGTATGGTTATTTTTTTTCTTTTAAAAATTGTGATAAAATACACATTACATAAAAAATTTACCATTTAACCATTAAAAAAAATTGAGGTATAGTTGATTTACAGCATTATATAAGTTTCAGGTTTCACACAGTGGTTCACTTTTTTTTAAAGGTTATCCTCCATTTATAGTTATTATAAAATATTGGTTATATTCCCTGTGCTGTACATTACATTCTTGTATCTTATTTATTTTATACATAGTACTTTGCATCTATTAATCCCCTACCCCTATCTTGCCGCTCCCCCTTCCTTCTCCCCACTAGTACCATTTAACCATTTTTATTTAAAATTAATTAATTAATTATTTTCTATTTTTGGCTGTATTGGGTCTTCGTTTCTGTGCGAGGGCTTTCTCTAGTTTCGGCGAGTGGGGGCCACTCTTCATTGCGGTGCTCAGGCCTCTCACTGTTGTGGCCTCTCTTGTTGCGGAGCACAAGCTCCAGACACGAAGGCTCAGTAGTTGTGGCTCACAGGCGCAGTTGCTCCATGGCATGTGGGATCTTCCCAGATCAGGGCTCGAACCTGTGTCCCCTGCATTGGCAGGCAGATTCTCAACCACTGTGCCACCAGGGAAGCCCCCATTTAACCATTTTTAAGTGTATAGTAAGTACATTCACATTGTTGTACAACTGTCACTACCATCCATGTCCAGACCTTTTTTCATCTTGCAAAACTAAAACTCTGTACATATTAAACAACTCCCTATTCCTCCCCTCCTCACAGCCCCTGACAATCACCATTCTACTTTCTGTCTCTATGTATTTGACTACTATAAGTACATGATATGCATGGAATCATACAGTATTTGTCTTAGATTATTTCACTTAGCGTAATGCCTTCAAGGTTCATCCGTGATGAAGCATGTATCAGAAGTTTCTTCCTTTTTCAGGACTTCCCTGGTGGTCCAGTGGTTAAGAATCCACTTTCCAATTCAGGGGACACAGCTTCGATCCCTGGTCAGGGAACTAGGGTCCCACATGCTTCGGGGTGGCTGGGCCTGAGCGCTGCAACTGCCGAGCCCACGCACTTTAGAGCCCATCTGCCACAACTAGAGAGGAGCCCGCACATCGCGATGAAGAGCGCGCGTGCCACAACGAAGAATCCTGCGTTCTGCAACAAAGATCCCAGGTGCCACAGCTAAGACCTGATGCAGCCAAATAAATAATAAAAAATAAAAACAATAAAATCTATCAAGAAAATTAAAAAAAAAGAAATCTCTTCCTTTTTAAGGCTGAAAAATATTCCATTGCCTGCATATACCACATTTTGTTTATTCAACTGTGTACATAGCAGTCATTGGTTCATAGCAATTCTGAAATTCAACTGGGCACGTGTAGCCAAACCCCCCTACTCTGGGGAGAGGGAATGTTCCTAGATTAGGGCCTGGTTCTGCTCTGTGAAGCGGCTTCTTAGTCCACTGCTCTTTGAGGTTCTTAGTTCTACCCTTGGGGATCTTGACTTTGCTTTCTGAGATATCCTATTTTCCATAAAAAATGGCCTCTGTTTGTAACTGAGTAGTTTTCTCACCTGCTTCCTAGCCATAGAAACTTGGGGGACAAGAGGTCTACTTGCAATTTGAACGACCTCAGTCTTTTTTAGTCTGAGCTGACACAAGTCCCTTAAAAAACTTTGTGGGCTTGGGTGTTCCCTGGTGGCTCAGTGGTTAAGACTCCGCCCTCCCAATGCAGGGGGCACAAGTTTGATCCCTGGTTAGGGAACTAGATCCCACATGCATGCCACAACCAAGGTGTCTGCCTGCCACAACTAAGACCCGGCACAACCAAATAATAAATAAATAAATTTAAAAACAAAGAAGTAAAAAAAAAAACAACTTTGTGGGCTTTCTATGCTTCAGATTGATAGTCTACTCCATTAGATAAAATCATATCCACAATTATTTTTGAGACAGGCCCACCGTTTAGACTTCTTCATAGCTATTTTAGGATTAGGCTTCTTTGGGACCATGTTCTTAAGATTCCTAGAAGCCCTTTTGTCTAACTGAAAGTGTCTACTAGGCACCACCTTTAATGTTTCTGAAGTTTTGGTAAAGGGTCTTACAGCCAAATCCTTGATTTGATCTTTACCTGAGGCTATTTCTTCCTCAGAGAATCTTTCGCTGCCTATATCAGCTGGAGATGTGACATAGTTTTATTTTACAACATAAACAAGTCCTGGATTTTTTGTTTCTTCTAAATTCTACTTGCAACTAGAGTTCCTTCTTTTCCCTCCTGCCCTCCCTCTCTTGTGATACTTTATTAAATGCAGCTAGGAGTAACCAACTGGTGACTCATTTCTGTACTGATAACTATCACATCTTTCATCTCCACTTCAAACATTCTGCTTGGAAATAAACTTAGCTAGATCCAAAAATTCATTAGATACATTGTCTATCTTTCTAGTTACCACAGGAGACAGCGCTGCCAATTGTTTTACTGATATGTAACACAAATCACCCTTTCAATCTGCGAAAACAGGTATTCACCACCTTTCCAACCTCTACTAATGATCCTTTCACCATTTTTCCAGCCTTTGCTAACAGTTTCCGTGCTGCTTTTCCAGCCTCTACGCATTGCCCCATCCCCAAACCAAAGCCACATACTGTAGGTTTTGTTCTGGCTGCACTTCACTCCCAGCATCAATATTTGGGTCAATGCGAATTCAATCAGAGAAACAGAGCCATCAATAGCATTGTGGGGAGAAGGGATTAGAAATCAGAGACTCTACACAAATGTAAGAGAAACTAAGGAAGTGAGGAAGTGGAAGTCTGGGAGGAGACTTGAAGGATCAAAAGAAGAGTCAGTACTCAGTTTGTAGCACTGAAGTGGGCAGACAAGTTGGAACTGCAGAGAAATTTGAGAGATCATGCACTGTCCAGACCCTGAAGTGGGACCACAAAGGGAGAGCTCATGGACAGGTTTTTGGGAGACTCTTTCCTCTGTGGGTCTGTATCCACACATCTGGTGGTTTACCTGGGGCTGCTGTTGGTCTTAGGGCCAACAGTTGGGATGATGGTCCGAATGCAGAGTGAAGGAAGATGATGACCAGCTGAGGTCTGCCAAACACTTCTGAGTCTGTCCTTCACCATCTGACTAAAGACCTCCTGAAAATAATGGTTGCTGCTTCACTTCTGCCTCCAATTTCACTCAAGTTCCTGTTCTGGGTAGTTCCAACTTGGAACACACAGGGAAGGGGATTCTGGGAATTGTAGTTAACCAAGTTGACAGCCGCACAATCCAGCACGTACCCTATACATTTTCCCGTGCTTCCTGGGGAAACGGTACCACTTTACTTGGGGTCCATTGCGAGAAACACAGAAGTACATAAATCTAGCTAGTTATGTGTGTGGGGAGTGGAATGGGAGTGAGGGATAGTATCATTATGGTTTTTTTTTTTTTTTTTTTTTTTGCGGTACGCGGGCCTCTCCCTGCTGTGGCCTCTCCCGTTGCGGAGCACAGGCTACGGACGCGCAGGCTCAGCGGCCATGGTTCACGGGCCCAGCCGCTCCGCGGCATGTGGGATCTTCCTGGACCGAGGCACGAACCCGTGTCTCCTGCATCGGCAGGCGGACTCTCAACCACTGCGCCACCAGGGAAGCCCTATCATTATGGTTTTGAATGATTGGTCCATCTCTATTTTCTGTTGGAAAATAGAATCCAGCCTGATTATTCTTGGTGTCCAAGAATTATCTACCGTTGTAGTTTCCAAGCCTTGATTTCACATTAACCTCTAGGCCCACTGTCACCTGACTCCATTAAAACTGATCTTACCAAGGATACTAAAGACCTCTTGATGCTAAATCCAATGCACACATTTTAGTGTTTATTGTATTTGATTTTTTGGGGTGTGTGTGTGAGTTGTCGACCATTTCTTCCTTCACATTCTTTCTTTCTGTGGACTGTAGGATGGTTTCTTCTTTTGAGATTTCTTTTGTTCTGCGCATTCCTTAAATATTCGTGTTAGGGTTATTTGCAGGCTGTCTGCTATTCAGTGGTGTGCTGGAGCCAGCTCCCAGCAGCTCTCTAGAACCAACTGAGTGCATCTCTTCAGAACTCCACATTCGGACTTCCCTGGTGAGGCAGTGGTTGAGAATCTGCCTGTCAAGGCAGGGGAACACAGGTTCGAGCCCTGGTCTGGGAAGATCCCACATGCAGCGGAGCAACTAAGCCTGTGAGCCACAACTACTGAGCCTGCGCTCTAGACCCTGCGAGCCACAACTACTGAAGCCCGCGCGCCTAGAGCCCATGCTCCGCAACAAGAGAAGCCACTGGAAAGAGAAGTCCGTGCACCTCGATGAAGAGTAGCCCCCACTCGCTGCAACTAGAGAAAGCCCTCGAGCAGCAACAAAGAACCAACACAGCCAAAAAAAAAAAGAACTCCACATTGTGATGACAAGTTAGTAGTTTGAAATTGACTGCAGTGGGAGTAGTTACACCACAGACATTAGCAAATGCTACAAATCAGGGCTTCTTTTGCTGGAGAGCTGATCATTAAACACTTAACAGCACATCACTGCTTCCATTTTGGCTCTTCACACCCCCCTGGATAATCCACAGTTATAGTTTTAAGCACCATCTTTATATTGATGACTATCACATCTTTCATCTCCAGTTAAGATCTGTCTTTAGCCCCAGCTTTTCAAATACCTTCTGGCTTCCCTTGGCTGTTCTACAAGCATATCATATTTCCCCTTAAAATAGCTTTTTGTTTTGTTTTGTTTTTTAAAACTGTCTGTCTCAGTGAAAGGCACCGTTCCGGCTCTCTTTCTCACCCCTCAACTCCCCACTCCTTGTCCAATCATCAAATATGCTCAGTTACCACATCACATCTGCATAAAGTCCACCCGCTCTTTTTCATACCCATTGCCACAACCCCAGATCAGATCAGAGTTTCTCTTCTAGAACACTGCAACAACCTCCTGACTTTCCTGCTTTTGGTCTTACCTCTTTCCAGCTGGCTCCCTACACTGCAGCCAGAATGAGCTTCCAGAAAAACGAATATGGTCATGTCACTCCCTTGTTCAAAATGCTTCAAAGGCTTTCGTCACTCTCAGGATAAAAGTCCACTTTAATTTACGCGGTGCCCAGACCCTTTATGATAAGGCCCTGCTTACCTTTTTAGCCTCATGTCTTATCACAACTTCCCCTGATATGTTTTATTCCAGTCATTCTACACCAAGATCTTTCACCTCTGGGATTTTTCCTCCACAGGGCCCTCTATCTGAAATGCTCTGTCTCTTCCTTCTCACCTTCTCCCTTCACCTTCCTCACCCTTTAACTTAGATATTGCCTCTGCCGTGTGGCAGAGATAATGCTATGTGGCCACCACGTCGTTTAATTTTCTTCCTGGAGACCAGGAAACCCACATGACCCATTTCTTTTGCATCTAGGTGGGGCCACGTGGCCAGTCCTGGTTAATGGAACATAAATGAAAGTTACGTGTGTTACTTGCAGGCCCAAGTTGTTGAGAATGTGACGTGCCTTTCCCTCACACACCACCATCCCCAACCCCACTTGTGCCCTGTATGCCGGCTGGATGATGCGGGGGTAGCCTTGAAGCGCTAAGTTGGTGTGGGCACAAGGTAGAAGCTGTCCTTGGGACACTTTGGAGGAGAATACCAGGAAATCTGCCTGAGCTGAACAAAACATAAATATTGTGCTGAAACACTGACAGTTAGAGGTTGTTTGTCCTCCCGGCTGGCAATTAATGTCCTGATTAATGCAGTTTGGGAATCTGTTTCTACATCCCCTTTTGAGACCTGGTTGAGTACTTCTCTATCTGTCCCCATAGCACTCTGTACTTATTCCTAATATAGAACTTCTCTCTATGGAACACAAGTGCCTATTTTATTTATCTATTTTTAAAATAAACTTATTTATTTATTTATGGCTGTGTTAGGTCTTCATTGCTGCGCCCGGGCTTCCTCTAGGTGCAGTGAGCGGGGGCGACTCTCCGTTGCGGTGCGCGGGCTTCTCATGAGGTGGCTTCTCTTGTTGTGGACCACAGGCTCTAGGCATGCAGGCTTCAGTAGTTGCAGCATGTGGGTTCAGTAGTTGTGGCTCTCTGGCTCTAGAGCACAGGCTCAGTAGTTGTGGCACATGGGCTTAGGTGCTCCACAGCATGTGGGATCTTCCTGGACCAGGGCTTGAACCCGTGTCCCCTGCATTGGCAGGTGGATTCTTAACCACTGTGCCACCAGGGAAGCCCCCACAAATGCCTATTTTCTGGTTTCTTTCTGCAGCTGTAAGCAGTTTGAGGCCAGGGATTGTATCTTGTTCATGGCTGCCCAGCACAGCATCCAGCACAACTGTAACTGGCTTGTCGGCACGCTATGCTAATACAAACACGTTTTTTTAATCCTTTCTTTCATTTTTTTTTTTTTAAAGTAATTTTTTTGGCTGCGAGGCGCAGCATGTGGGATCCTAGTTCCCCGACCGGGGATGGAACCCTTGCCCCCTGCATTGGAAGCGTGGAGTCTTAACCACTGGACCACCAGGGAAGTCCCTATCATTTCTATGAATCAGTTGAAGTCTCACATGTGCATGATGTCCAGAATCTCTCCTTTGAAGCTGACTTCTCCCCGCCAATCTTCCCAGGATAGTAGGGACTTATTCAGTCCAAAGGGGTTAGTTCTGTTTTCAAACATCAGGCAGAGAGAGTTAGAGAATTGAATCAGTTTGTCAGTGGGCTCTGGGTTAAGGCTGCTGCTCCTTTAATCACAGGTCTGTGATCTCACTGCACAAGAGTGGTCCAACCCAGGCCTGGCCCCCATTGCTGGAAGAATGGCCCCACTAGTCCAGAGGCCCACATGTGGGTTCCCAGGGAACAGCTCTTCTGGTTCACATTCATTCCAATCATTATTCCTGAGGCTGAACCAAGGGGACAAGGTAGCTGGATCCAAGGAGGTACAAAGTATGTGGATCCATCCTCAGGTTCACACTCAGTGGGAACTCTTCCTCTTTGTGGCCTTCTAGGTGCTGCTGTAGGACCGGGGTCACCTGTGCAGAATTCTCCATCACAGTGAGCTCCTCTCTGAAGACTTTGATGGTCTTTGTTCCCACCAGTTCTCATGCCTTCACAGTGGTTGGTTGCAAGGACACTGACTCTCACAAGTAAGGGGTCAGGGTTGGATCACTTGCCTCCCAGGATGCATCTTGGTCCCCATGCAAATTTGCACACAGTGACCACCTCTGTATACTAAGCTTTGACAGACAGCCTTTTTCAGGCCAGAAAAGGTCCTCTTACCCTTTCCCCCAGAGCAGCAGGTGCCTGTTCATTGTATATTTCATAACTAATAAAGGCCACTCATGGATTTTTCCTGAGCAAAAAGCAGGTACATTCTAAAGTGATTTTCTGTGTTCAGTTAAACCAACAGTTCTCAAACTTTTTGGTCTCCAGACCCCTTTTCACTCTTAAAAATGACTGAACTTTTATTTCAGGGTTCTGTTTATCTATATTTACTATGTTAGAAATTAAAATAGAGAAACTTTAAAATATATATATATTCATTCATTTAAAAGTAACAGTAATAAACCCTATACATGTTAATGCAAATACGTTTTATGAAAACAGCTGTCTTCCAAAATAAAAAGGATTTAGTGAGAAGAGTCATGTTGCTTTACATTTTTGTAAATCTCTTTATTATCTGGCCTAATAGAGGGGACTAGATTCTCATATTTGCTTCGGCATTCAATCCATTGCAATATATTGTTTTAGGTGAAGTAGTTGGAAAATGGATGAGTATTTTAGTAGCCTTTTTAGATAATCATAGATATTATTCTTTGATATCACACTGAAACTTGATGAGTGGTAGTTCCTTAAAATTTAGTTGCAATGTAGAATCTAAAATCATATCAAACCCATTGAACTACTCTGCACTTTGGGTTTTTTTTAGATTAATTAATTAATTAATTAGGTTGCACCAGGTCTTAGTTGCAGCAGGTGGGGTCCTTAGTTGTAGCACTTGGGCTCTTTAGTTGTGGCATGTGAACTCTCAGTTGTGGCTTGCATGTGGGATCTAGTTCCCTGACCAGGGATCGAACCTGGGCCCCCTGCATTGGGGTCGTGGAGTCCTAACCACTGCACCACCAGGGAAGTCCCTACTTTGCACTTTGAATGGATATTTTACCCACACATAATTTTGTCACATCATGCATTGGTCACATGCAAAATATTGGTCCACCTAATTGTGCAGATCTTCCAAATTTTGACACACCTCCTTAAACAATATTAAAAGATTCGAATTGTCAGTGTCACCACTGGTCTCAACAGAAAACCCTTAAGTATTGGGAAACTGTTAAGCTCAGAGTAGCTGCTAGAAGTTTCCCAAAATTCTAATTTTCACTTAAAAGCTCAAATTTTATCACTGGCAACCAACACTGTCAGTTGTTTTCCTTGAAGTGACAGGCTCACTTCATTTATGTTTGAGAAAATGTGCCAAATACCCAAGTCAAAATAATCATAGTAAGTCTGTCAGTTCTCTCAAGTAAAAACAGCGATCCATGAAAAAACCGCTAGTTCAACTCAGACCACATACAGTCACACAAGTGCTTTCCCTTGGGGCAACCATCCCACTTGGGTATGAAGCAGAAGTGTTTTATTTCCATTTCATCACACAGGATAGTAAAAAGATGTATAAATAGGTTTGAGCTTTGATATAATTAATGATTAAAAGCACCTTTATTTTTATCCGTTGTCTTTTTTTTTAACTTTTTATTGTGGAATAATTATAGACTCAGAAGAAGTTGCAAAAATAGTACAGAGTTCCATGTACCCTCACTCAGCTTCCTCCAATGATGACATGTCATATAACTAAATGCAGTACAATATCAAAACTGAGAAACTGACATTGTCTAACACCATTAAGTAGCTTATAGGTTACAAGAGGTCTTACTCAATCTTCACCATTTTTTACATGCATTCGTGTGTGTTTGTGTATGTGTAGTTCTATGCAATTTTATCCCTTCTATAGGTTCATGTAACCACAGCAATCAAGGCATAGAACTCTTTCATCTGTACAAAGAACTCCCTCCTGCTACCCTTTTATATATGAACCCCTTCCACCCTTGCCCTGTCCCATGACAACCACCAATCTGTTTCCATCTCTGCAGTTTTTGTGTGTGTGTGTGTGGTACGCGGGCCTCTCACTGCTGTGGCCTCTCCCGTTGCGGAGCACAGGCTCCGGACGCGCAGGCTCAGCGGCCATGGCTCACGGGCCCAGCCGCTCCGCGGCATGTGGGATCTTCCCAGACCGGGTCACGAACTCGTGTCCCCTGAATCGGCAGGCGGACTCTCAACCACTGCGCCACCAGGGAAGCCCCATCTCTGTAGTTTTATCATTTCAAGAATGTTATATAGAATCATCCAGTATGTAACCTTTTGAGGTTTACTTTTTTCACTAAGCGTAGCGCATCTGAGACCCAGTTTTTTGCCTCACCAATGGTTTAGGCCTTTTTATTGCTGAGTAGTATTCCATTGTATGAATATTCCAGAGTTTCATCCCTAGAAGGACATGTGGGTTGTCTCTTTTTTTTTTTTCTCTCTTGCTATTACAACTAAGGCTGCTATGGACATTTATGTACAGATTTTTCTGTGAACATAAATTTTCATTTTTCTGGGATAAATGTCCTGGAGTATAGCTGCTGGGCTGTATGATAGACGCATATTTAGTTTTATAAGTAACTGACAAACTCTTTTCCAGAGTGACCATACAATTTTACAATCACACCAGTAATGTATGAGAGATCCAGTTTCTCTGCATCCTCCCCAGCAATTGGCATTATTCCTCTTTTTTTTTTAACATCTTTTTTTTTTTAAAACATCTTTATTGGAGTATAATTGCTTTACAGGGTTCTGTTAGTTTCTGCTGTATAACAAAATGAATCAGCTATATGCATACATATATCCCCATCTCCACTCTCTCTTGCATCTCCCTCCCACCCTCCTTATCCCACCCCTCTAGGTGGTTGCAAAGCACCCAGCTGATCTCCTTGTGCCATGCAGCTGCTTCCCACCAGCTATCTATTTTACATTTGGTAGTGTGTATATATGTCAATGCGACTCTTTCACTTCGTCTCAGCTTACCCTTCCAGCTCCCTGTGTCCTCAAATCCATTCTCTACCTCTGTGTCTTCACTCCTGTCCTGCCCTTAGGTTCATCAGAACCTTTTTTTTTCTTAGATTCCATATATATGTGTTAGCATACGATATTTGTTTTTCTCCTTCTGACTTACTTCACTCCGTATGACAGACTCTAGGTCCATCCACCTCACTACAAATAACTCAATTTTGTTTCTTTTTATGGCTGAGTAATATTCCATTGTACATATGTGCCACATCTTCTTTATCCATTCATCTGTTGATGGACACTTACGTTGCTTCCATGTCCTGGCTATTGTAAATAGTGCTGCAATGAACACTGGAGTACATGACTCTTTTTGAATTATGGTTTTCTCTGGGTATATGCCCAGTAGCAGGATTGCTGGATCACATGCTAGTTCTATTTTTAGTTTTTTTTTTTTGTGGTACACGGGCCTCTCACTGTTGTGGCCTGTCCCATTGCGGAGCACAGGCTCCGGATGCGCAGGCTCAGCGGCCATGGCTCACGGGCCCAGCTGCTCTGCAGCATGTGGGATCTTCCCGGACCGGGGCAAGAACCCGTGTCCCCTGCATCGGTAGGCAGACTCTCAACCACTGCGCCACCAAAGAAGTCCTATTTATAGTTTTTTAAGGAACCTCCATACTGTTCTCCATAGTGGCTGTACCAACTTACATTCCCACCAACAGTGCAAGAGGGTTCCCTTTTCTCCACACCCTCTCCAGCATTTATTGTTTGTAGATTTTTTAATGATGGCCATTCTGACAGGTGTGAGGTGATACCTCACTGTTGTTTTGATTTGCATTTCTCTAATGATTAGTGATATTGAGCATCTTTTCATGTGTTTGTTGGCAATCTGTATATCATCTTTGGAGAAATGTCTGTTTAGGTCTTCTGCCCATTTTTGGATTGGGTTGTTTGTTTTTCTGATATTGAGCTGCATGAGCTGCTTGCATATTTTGGAGATTAATCCTTTGTCGGTTGCTTTGTTTGCAAATATTTTCTTCCATTCTGAGGGTTGTCTGTTCATCTTGTTTGTGGTTTCCTTTGCTGTGCAAAAGCTGTTAAGTTTCATTAAGTCCTATTTGTTTATTTTTGTTTTTATTTCCATTTCTCTAGGAGGTGGGTCAAAAAGGATCTTGCTGTGATGTATGTCATAGAGTGTTCTACCTATGTTTTCCTCTAAGAGTTTTATAGTGTCTGGCCTTACATTTAGGTCTTTAATCCATTTTGAGTTGATTTTTATGTATGGTGTTAGGGAGTGTTCTAATTTCATTCTTTTACATATAGCTGTCCAGTTTTCCCAGCACCACTTATTGAAGAGGCTGTCTTTTCTCTTCTCCATTGTATATTCTTGCCTCCTTTATCAAAGATAAGGTGACCAAAGGTGCGTGGGCTTATCTCTGGGCTTTCTGTCCTGTTCCATTGATCTATATTTCTGTTTTTGTGCCAGTAGCATACTGTCTTGATTACTGTAGCTTCTGAGTATAGTCTGAAGTCCGGGAGCCTGATTCCTCCAGCTCTGTTTTTCTTTCTCAAGATTGTTTTGGCTATTCGGGGTCTTTTGTGTTTCCATACAAATTGTGAAATTTTTTGTTCTAGCTCTGTGAAAAATGTCATTGGTAGTCTGATAGGGATTGCTTTGAATCTGTAGATTGCTTTGGGTAGTAGAGTCATTTTAATAATGTTGATTCTTCCTATCCAAGAACATAGTGTATCTCTCCATTTGTTTGTATCATCTTTAATTTCTTTCATCAGTGTCTTATAATTTTCTGCATACAGGTCTTTTGCCTCCTTAGGTAAGTTTATTCCTAGGTATTTTATTCTTTTTGTTGTAATGGTAAATGGGAGTGTTTCCTTAATTTCTCTTTCAGATATTTCATCATTAGTGTATAGGAATGCAAGAGATTTCTGTGCATTAATTTTGTATCCTGCTACTCTACCAAATTCATCGATTAGCTCAAGTAGTTTTCGGGTAGCATCTTTAGGGTTCACTATGTATAGTATCATGTCATCTGCAAACAGTGACAGTTTTACTTCTTTTCCAATTTGGATTCCTTTTATTTCTTTTTCTTCTCTGATTGCTGTGGCTAAAACTTCCAAAACTATATTGAATAATAGTGGTGAGAGTGGGCAACCTTGTCTTGTTCCTGGTCTTAGAGGAAATGGTTTTGGTTTTTCACTATTGAGAATGATGTTGGCTGTGGGTTTGTCATATATGGCCTTTATTATGTTGAGGTAGGTTCCCTGTATGCCTACTTTCTGGAGAGTTTTTATCACAACTGGGTGTTGAATTTTGTCAAAAGCTTTTTTCTGCATCTATTGAGATGATCATATGGTTTTTATCCTTCAATTTGTTAATATGGTGTATCACATTGATTGATTTGTGTATATTGAAGAATCCTTGCGTTCCTGGGATAAATTCCACTTGATCATGGTGCATGATCCTTTTGATGTGCTGTTGGGTTCTGTTTGCTAGTATTTTGTTGAGGATTTTTGCATCTGTGTTCATCAGTGATACTGGCCTGTAGTTTTCCTTTATTGTGACATCTTTATCTGGTTTTGGTATCAGGGTGATGGTGGCCTTGTAGAATGAGTTTGGGAGTGTTCCTCCCTCTGATATATTTTGGAAGAGTTTGAGAAGGATAGGTGTTAGCTCTTCTCTAAATGTTTGATACAATTCGCCTGTGAAGCCACCTGGTCCTGGGCTTTTGTTTGTTGGAAGATTTTCAATCGCAGTCTCAATGTCAGTGCTTGTGATTGATTGGTCTGTTCATATTTTCTATTTCTTCCTGGTTCAGTCTCAGAACGTTGTTCTTTCCTCAGAATTTGTCCATTTCTTCCAGGTTGTCCATTTTATTGGCATAGAGTTGCTTGTAGTAATCTCTCATGATCCTTTGTATTTCTGCAGTGTCAGTTGTTACTTCTCCTTTTTCATTTCTAATTCTATTGATTTGAGTCTTCTCCCTTTTTTTCTTGATGAGTCTGGCTAATGATTTATCAATTTTGTTTATCTTCTCAAAGAACCACCTTTTAGTTTTATTGTTCTTTGCTATTGTTTCCTTTATTTCTTATCTGATCTTTATGATTTCTTTCCTTCTGCTAACTTTGGGGTTTTTTTGTTCTTCTTTCTCTAATTGCTTTAGGTGTAAGGTTAGGTTGTTTATTTGACACCTTTCTTGAGGTAGGATTGTATTGCTATAAACTTCCCTCTTAGAACTGCTTTTGCTGCATCCCATAGATTTTGGGTCGTCGTGTTTTCATTGTCATTTGTTTCTAGGTATTTTTTGATTTCCTCTTTGATTTCTTCAGTGATCTCTTGTTTATTTAGTATTGTTTAGCATCCATATGTTTGTATTTTTTACAGTTTTTTTCCTGTAATTGATATCTAGTCTCAAAGCATTGTGGTCGGAAAAGATACCTGATGTGATTTCAATTTTCTTAAATTTACCAAGGCTTGATTTGTGACCCCAGATATGATCTATCCTGGAGCATTTTTCATGAGCACTTGAGAAGAAAGTGTATTCTGTTGTTTTTGGATGGAATGTCCTAGAAATATCAATTATTCCATCTTTTGTAATGTGTCGTTTAAAGCTTGTGTTTCCTTATTTATTTTCATTTTGGATGATCTGTCCATCGGTGAAAGTGGAGTGTTAAAGTCCCCTACTATTATTGTGTTACTGTCGATTTCCCCTTTTATGGCTGTTAGCGTTTGCCTTATGTATTGAAGTGCTCCTATGTTGGGTACATAAATATTTACAATTGTTATATCTTCTTCTTGGATTGATCCCTTGATCATTATGTAGTGTCCTTTTTTGTCTCTTGTAATAGTCTTTATTTTATTTTTAAAATTTTATTTATTTTATTTTTGGCTGCGTTGGGTCTTCGTTGCTGCACGCAGGCTTTCTCTAGTTGTGGGGCTACTCTTTGTTGCGGTGCACAGGTTTCTTATTACAGTGGCTTCTCCTGTTGCAGAGCACGGGCTCTAGGTGCACGGGCTTCAGTAGTTGCAGTACGCAGGCTCAGCAGTTGTGGCTTGTGGGCTTAGTTGGTCTGCAGCATGTGGGATCTTCCCAGACCAGGGCTCGATCCCATGTTCCCTGCATTGGCAGGCGGATTCTTAACCACTGCGCCACCAGGGAAGTCCCAATAGTCTTTATTTTGTCTGATATGAGAATTGCTACTCCAGCTTTGTTTTGATTTCCATTTGCATGGAATATCTTTTTCCATCCCCTCACTTTCAGTCTGTATGTGTCCCTAGGTATGAAGTGGGTCTCTTTTAGACAGCATATATACAGGTCTTGTTTTTGTATCCATTCAGCCAGTCTGTGTCTTTTGGGTGGAGCATTTAATCCATTTACATTTAAGGTAATTATCGATATGTATATTCCTATTACCATTTTCTTAATTGTTTTGGGTTTGTTTTTGTCTACCCTTGTGTTTCCTGCCTAGAGGAGTTCCTTTAGCATTTGCTGTAAAGCTGGTTTGGTGGTGTTGAATTCTCTTAACTTTTGCTTATCTGTAAAGGTTTCAATTTCTCCATTGAATCTGAATGAGATCCTTTCTGGGTAAAATAATCTTGGTTGTAGGTTCTTCCCTTTCATCACTTTAAATATGTCCTGCCACTCCCTTCTGGCTTGCAGAGTTTCTGCTGAAAAATCAGCTGTTAACCTTATGGGGATTCCCTTATATGTTATTTGTTGCTTTTCCCTTGCTGCTTTTAATATTTTTCCTTTGTATTTAATTTTTGATGGTTTGATTAGTATGTGTCTCTGCATGTTTCTCTTTGGGTTTATCCTGTATGGTACTCTCTGTACTTCTTGGACTTGATTGACTATTTCCTTTCCCATGTTAGGGAAGTTTTCGACTATCATCTCTTCAAATATTTTCTCTGACCCTTTCTTTTTCTCTTCTTCTTCTGGGGCCCCTATAATTCGAATGTTGGTGCATTTAATGTTGTCCCAGAGGTCTCTGAGACTGTCCTCAGTTCTTTTCATTCTTTTTTCTTTATTCTGCTCCTTGGCAGTTATTTCCACCATTTTATCTTCCAGCTCACTTATCTGTTCTTCTGCCTCAGTTATTCTGTTATTGATTCCTTCTAGAGTATTTTTAATTTCAGTAATTGTGTTGTTCATCACTGTTTGTTTGCTCTTTAGTTCTTCTAGATCCTTGTTAAATGTTTCTTGTATTTTCTCCATCCTGTTTCTGAGATTTTGGATCATGTTTACTATCATTACTCTGAAATATTATTATTTTTTAATAAACTTATTTATTCATTTATTTTTGGCTGCGTTGGGTCTTCGTTGTTGGGTCTTCATTGCTGCGTGTGGGCTATCTTTAGTTGTGGCGAGTGGGGCTTCTCCTCGTTGTGCTGCGTGGGCTTCTCATTGCGGTAGCTTCTCTTGTTTCAGAGCTTGAGCTCTAGGTGCGCGGGCTTCAGCAGTTGCAGCACATGGGCTCAGTAGTTGTGGCACACAGGCCCAGCTGCTCTGCGGCATGTGGGATCTTCCCAGACCAGGGCTCAAACCTGTGTCTCCTGCATTGGCAGGCGGATTCTTAACCACTGCGCCACCAGGGAAGTCCACTCTGAATTGTTTTCTAGGTAGGTTGCCTATTTTGTCTTCATTTATTTGGTCTTGTCGGTTTTTACCTTGCTCCTTCGTCTGTAACATATTTTTTTTGGTTTCTTTTTTTTTTGATGGGTGGTGCTGTATTCCTGTCTTACTGATTGCTTGGCCTGAGACGTACAGCACTGGAGTTTGCAGACAGTTGAATAGAGCTGGGTCTTGGTGCTGAGATGAGGACCTCGGGGAGGCCTCACTCCGATTGATATTCCCTGGGGTCTGAGGTTCTCTGTTAGTCCAGCAGTTTGGACTTGGAGCTCCCACCACAGGAGCTTGGGCCCGACCTCTGGCTTGGGAACCAAGATCCCACGAGGTTCATGGTGTGGTTAGAAAAAAAAAAAAAAGAAAGAAAGAAAAAAAGGAAGGAGCAGTGCAATATCGAAGAAAAAATAAAACTAGAATGATAAAAAATATATTAAGACAAATAAAACTATAATTGAAACAACTGCAACAAGGGAAAATAAAACCACAACAGAAAGAAGAAAAAAATAAAAAGGTGCAGGGAACAAACCAAAAGGAGAGATCACTAACAAAGTACAAAGAACAAAATAAAATTAGAAAAATAAAAGATTTATTAGGAAAAATAAAAATATAAAAGAATCAATAACAATGAATCAACAGGTAAAACAGAACCCTAATCTAAAAGAGAAAAAAGAAATGAAAAGAAAAAAAAAGCCTTGGCTATTGGGGTGGAGTTTAGGTGGGGGTGGAACTTAGGCAGGGGTGCAGTTTAGGGTGGGGTGGGACCTAGGCGGGTGGGGGAGCGATGTTCAAGCATGGGGCGGGGCCTCTGCTTAGGACTTGCAAGGAAGGGGAGAGGTAAACTGTCCAAAGGAGGGCGTCTGGAGTGTGGAGTTCTGGAGTTTGGAGGTAAGACCCTGAGTGAGGGTGTGTGGGTGGGGTTTAGTCCCACCTAGTTGGAGGGGGTCTCCGAGTGTAGAGGTGGGGCCCTGGGTGGGGGTGTAGGGGCAGGACTTGGGTTCTGCATGGCAGGAGGGAGGCTCCGAGGGCAGAGGTTTAGGCTGGGGAGCCCAACAGGCTTCCCGGTGCCTAAGTGGACAGGGAAAGCACTGGCCGTGTTCCCTTCCGTTCCTTCGTGCCCCTCCCCACTGTCTCCCCCAGGGTCTCTTCCATCACTGCTGGACCCCTAACCGTGGGTGGGTCCCCCTCAGTGTAGGAACTCCTTCCCTTGCCCAGCCACTCCTCAGAGGTGCTGGTCCCGGAGGTCTGGCCTTTACTTTTGCTCCCCCTTCCCCACCTCACACCCCCTCAGGACCTGTGAGGCTGGAGGGGACCTTGGTGGGCAGAGGATCAGGCCTGGGATCTCAGCAGGTTCCTGGGGGCCCAAGTTGGCAGGGGAAACCTGGCCACGCTCCCTTTTGATCCTCTGCCCTCCCAACGGTTCCCCAATTTCCCCCTATGGGCATGGGATCCCTTCCCCTCCCCCAGCCACCCCTCAGGGGTGCCAGTCCTGTCCCACCTCCACTTCTCCTCCTTCTTCACTCCCCCCATACCCCACTTCCTACCTGGTTACTGGGGGTTCCTCCCATCCCCTAAGGTGTCTGTGGTCCCCCACCGGTGCCTGGTAGGTGCCCTAGTTGTAAGAAGACACGAATTCTGCGTCCTCCCAGTACGCCAACTTGACCCTGCCTCCATCTATCTTTTTCTGTTTTGTTCATTTTCTGTTTTTGCTGTGAGTTCATAATAATAAAGAACACAGGGAATTCCCTGGTGGTCCAGTGGTTGGGACTCGGTGCTTTCACTGCTGTGGGCCTGGGTCCAGGTTCAATCCCTGGTTGGGGAACTAAGATCCTGCAAGCTTCGTGGGCACAGCCAAAAAAGAAAAAAGAACCCAGTGCCTACCAGTACTGGTTGGTGCTAAGTGGCCAGCATTTTTACCCACCTTTGCTTTTGTAATATCAGTGTAAATGTAAGTAGTGGAAAAAAGGCAAATAATATTTTGGTAGTATTATAAAAATAGTTTGACCTTGCAGATCCCCTGAGAGGATCTTGGGGTCACCCAAGATTTTCAGAATATACTTTAAGAACTATTGAGTTATATAGTTATTTTCCTGTTCCTTCCTCCTAATTAAAAACACTTTATTGAGGGCTTCCCTGGTGGCGCAGTGGTTGAGAGTCCGCCTGCTGATGCAGGGGACATGGGTTCGTGCCCTGGTCCGGGAGGATCCCACATGCCGCGGAGCGGCTGGGCCCCTGAGCCACGGCTGCTGGGCCTGCGCGTCCGGAGCCTGTGCTGTGCAACAGGAGAGGCCACAGCAGTGAGAGGCCCGCGTACCGCAAAAAAAAAAAACACTTTATTGAGGTATAACTGACATACAATAAACTGCACATATGCTATTGGCTTCTTTACCCAGGGAAAGTCTTGAATTCTACTTTATCAGGCACACAGCATATAGTAGCACTTATTCCAGCCTTACCATGTATTCCCTGCCTCAGACTTGGAGTTAGCTATTTCTCCAAGCAGGCTTGCTCCCATTTAGAGGAGGGTGGTATTCAGAACACAAAATGTGGTTACTAGGCACACTCATTGCCACTGGTTTAAGATTGCTTCCAGGTCCTTTGAGTGACTAGAGTTAGGAGATAGATAGATAGGTAGTATGGGGGAGGAAAAATCATTTTTCCTGCTACCCTGTGTCTTGGCTGAGACCCCTGTAATAAAAGACAGATTAAAAAGAGAAAAAGAAACAGAAATTTGTCAACGTGTATACGTCATATATACATGGGAAATACCTGGGGAAAAATGAGTAACTCTCAGAGGTGACGTAGACCTCCAGCTTAAATACCATCTTCAGCTAAAGACAAAAGAAATAAAGGTGTGGGGGAGACCAGTTATGGGGAGGTTACAAGGAAAAGCATGGTAAACAGGAGTACAATTTGTTATTCAGATTTAAGTCGGTGCCTCCTCCATTGATAAGGGTCTAAAGTTGCCTCCAGGATCAACCTTTGTCCTTCTTGATAGAGAAGAGAGGAGGGCCCCCTTTGTAAATTTATGTCCTGCCTTAGAGGGAGGGTAGGGAGCTTTTCTTGTATCTGCTTCTTTTCAGTTGCTTTCAGCTCAAAATAATGCTCATGTTAAAGTGGCATATTTTGGGGTGGCATATTCTGCTACCCTTCAATAGATAGACAGATAGGTTTAAAAATCAAGTTCATGTTGATATTTCTAATTAAAATTTAACAAGTTCAGGATATTTATTTCTTCTTTTATTTTATGCTATCTTTTTTTTTTCTCATGCTGAAAATCTTGGTACCAAACAACAGTAATGTAACTATTTATTTTCTTGATCCTATGATATACCTGAAATAGTTTTTTTTTGCCTTAATTTGTGCTTTTTATTTTTATATTAAAATTAAAAAAAATTTTATATTGGAGTATAGTTGATTTACAACGTTGTGTTAGTTTCAGGTGTACAGCAAAGTGACTGTTATACATACATACATACATATATATATATATATATATATATATATTCTTTTTCAGATTCTTTTCCCATTTAGGATATTACAGAGTATTGAGTAGAGTTCCCTGTGCTCTACAGCAGGTCCTTGTTGATGATCTATTTTATATATAGTAGTGTGTATATGTTAATCCCAACCTCCTAATTTATCCTCCCCCACATTCTTTCCTTTTTTAAATTGAAGTATAGGTGACCTAAAACACTATGTTAGGGAAGCAAAGGAGTCTAAAGTAGTCCTTTTTTTTTTGGGTCCCACTGTGTAGCTTGTGGGATCTTAGTTCCCTGACCAGGGATTGAACCCGGGCCCTCGGCAGTGAAAGTGCCGAGTCCTGACCACTGGACCGCCAGGGAATTCCCTGGAGTAGTCCTTTTCAAGAATGGGTAAGGGAATTTGCCAGGAGGTATAGTAGGATGGTCTGGCAGTGTTAATTCTGTACCTGGGATTTGTAGTCATTAATTTAATGTGGCAACAATCAGCATGATTCTGAAGCTGCTGACATGCGGTCACGGGATATAGACGTAGGAGTCTAGTCAGGGCTGGGGTTTTCTCGGCAAATGCAGAGAAGAAAGAGAGGTGCAAAGGGGTTAAGTGTATTTTCAGGGGAGGAGTGCTGGATCATGACATCTAAGATGAATACGGAGGGAAGTGAGAACACGTAGGCAGTTACAGAAGTGAAAAAACAGTTATACCTATGGATTAAAGAGCCCTGTGAGGGCTTCCCTGGTGGCTCAGTGGTTGAGAGTCTGCCTGCCGATGCAGGGTACGCGGGTTCGTGCCCCGGTCCGGGAAGATCCCACATGCTGCGCAGCGGCTGGGCCCGTGAGCCATGGCCGCTGAGCCTGCGCGTCTGGAGCCTGTGCTCCGCAACGGGAGAGGCCACAACAGTGAGCGGCCCGCGTACCGCAAAAAAAAAAAAAAAAAAAGAGCCCCGTGAGGTCAAAAATAGCTAGAGCAGGGGATCTAAGGTTAGTAAGTTTGAAGGATAAGAATAAGAGGGAGTGGTCAAAGGGTGGGATGCTTTCAAAACACGATTTTGAGGCAGAAAAATCTTCACAGGATGACATGTGAGAATCCAGCAGAAGTCGGGCATTAGAACAAGAGATGAGGAGAAATATGTTTTTCTCAAGAATCCCCAGAGATCCTGGAGGCGAGACCCTAGACGTCCAACCATATACGGGATGGTACCTGAGTCATCTGAATTTAAATACCATGGTACGGAGTAAGCCCTGCAGCCTGGAGGACTGGGAGACACCCAGCTGACTGACTTCTGGGTTACGTTTTGGGAGCCTGTCTAGAGCAGTTGTGAACTCTGGTGCAGTACCAGATGCACGTTGGATTCAGTCATCACTCTAGACTTAAGCCAGGAATACGTCTTTGCTAGGACTACCACACGTAACCAACTCCTGGTGATAAATTAACCTGCACAAGATATGTTGATTCTTGAACAAGACTTCAAAGTCAGAGAACTTATTGAAACTACTTGAGATGGTCCTTGAAGCTATAGTTCAAGAAGAAGAGTTTTAGGGGGAAGAGAGCATTGTGTATGCAGGATTGTGTGCGTTTCCTAGAGGGATTAAGACAAAGAAATTCCAGAAATAGCTAGTGAGAGAGGATCTGGGAAAATAGTGTGTAGATAGTGTGTAGGCCACAGAATTCCTGAAGGGGGAGAGGTCTTTGACAGGTGTGTTTTGATTGATCCAATGTTCCTACCCTGCTGCATTTGCTGGGAGAGGATCCTTGACAGGCTGGGCTTATACTATAGGGCAGGCAGCTAGACAAGCAGCAGAGGACCTGGAGGAGGCCATATGCGGCCAGAGACTGTGGATATTGGATCAGGACAAGAGTCGAGGACTTCAATTTGTGACTTGGCCACACCTCAGAGATGCTCAGTAGTGGCAGGTCTCTGGGAAACGGTAGTGAAGGACAAGGACAGGATGCTGATACTGCTGGTACCACTGGGAAGGAGGCAGCTGGGACGCATACATCAAAGTGTTTGATTGTGCACTAACCAGAAGTAGAAACTAACCTACTTGAAATGCACTAACCTCTGCATTTGTGTTACTACTTTTTTAAAAAATATTTTTCTTACACGATTAATAATTTTTTAGTTTTTATTTTTGGCTGCGTTGGGTCTTCGTTACTGCTCGTGGGCTTTCTCTAGTTCTGGCGAGTGGGGGCTACTCTTCCTTGCAGCGTGGGGGCTACTCTTCCTTGCAGCGTGTGGGCTTCTCATTGTGGTGACTTCTCTTGTTGCAGACCCCGGGCTCTAGGCTCATGGGCTTCAGTAGTTGTGGCTCGTGGGCTCTAGAGTGCAGGCTCAGTAGTTGTGGCACAGGGGCTTAGTTGCTCCGCAGCATGTGGGATCTTCCCGGCCCAGGGATCGAACCCATGTCCCCTGCATTGGCAGGCGGATGCTTAACCACTGCACCACTAGGGAAGTCCCTATGTTACTATTAAAGAGAGTTTTACAAAGAGCTCTGAGACCAGGACAGGGAGCTTTTAAGGAAAAAACAGGCTGAATTAGAGCCAGCAACTGCCGCTACTGTTCACAGTGATGTGTAGCATATGTAGAAGGCCAGACTCAAAGTTGAGCCTAAGAAGCCAGAGAAATCAAGATTCCAGAAGAGGAGGTGATTGGGAGAGATGTCAATCCCTGTTTCCCTCCAAGAATTCTTGGAGTTATTGGGAGGGACACTAGATTTCCCCCTGTATATAGGAGGGGACAGTGAGACATTTTTATAAAAATATTTTTCTTCACCTCATTTGTAAATGTTTTCTTGCTTTAAAAAAATCTTAGTGATTGCTTATTCTTTAACTTTATTTTTTGAACAGATATTGCATACACATGGTATAAAATTAAAAAAGCAAAAAGAGGTATACAGTGAAAAGTAGGCATCCTTCTCTCCTCAGTTTCCTAGCTATTCAGGCCTCCATTGTTATTAACTTCTTGAGCATCTTTCAAGAGATATCTCAAGAATTTTTATAAACATGTGAATTTACACATTATTTTTTCCTTATACATATGGTAGCATACTTTACATAATCTTCTTCACATCTTTTTTTTCACTTAATGGTATGTCTTGGGTATATCTTTTAATATCTCCACATAGAGTTTTGTTTTGTTTTTTTTAAATTTTGGCTGCATGGTATTTCATGGTCAGAAGTACCATCACTTCTAATTATGATACCCTTCTTTCACTTTGGGTGTGTAGAACTTGCTTCAGTCCTCAAAATAAGGTACTACATTACTAAACTAGTTAGAAATGATAACCAGATATGATTGTAACTGATATTTCATACTTACGATCTATATAATAATAGCTATTCTCAAAAAAAAAAAAAAGAATGAGATCCAGCTATATGTAAGATGAGTCTTCTACCTTACAGGCTACTTTGAAGAGACAAACAGTTAAGACTATGAATGGGAGTTGGGGGAGGGGGCTGGAGGGGAGGAGCACACACACAACGACACATGTTGCCACAGAGATTATCCCCAGGCTTGGAATGTTCTTTACTACCGTTCTTAAAATGTTCATTCTGCTGCAGCTAACTAGCCGTCTTCTACACCAGATACTATTCCATACCACGGAGGCGCCACGCAATAACTCCCAGCTAGCACCTTATACTGCTTTCGAGGCTTTAAGTCTCTGATCTGCAGGTATCACAGTAAAGAAATGTAAACATGTAGGAAAAGAAAAATGTAATTATCTGAAGAAGTCATCTATGTCTATGGAATGGGCTTGCTTGTCACTAAAACCTGTGCTGGTTAGAATTTGCTGAATTTTATCTGCTATGCTGAAATCTTCTGGTATTATCTATCAGTATAAGATTCAGAATAAATGACCAACATATCCTTAAAAAAAAAAAAGTAGTACCATCACTTCTTTAATCCTTTTTTAAAGTAAACTTAGGGACTTCTCTAGTGGCACAGTGGTTAAGAATCCGACTGCCAGTGCATGATCCCCGGGCCGGGAAGATCCCACATGCTGTGGCGTAACTGAGCCCGTGCACCACAGCTACTGAGCCTGCGCTCTAGAGCTAGTGCGCCACAACTACTGAAGCCCTCGCACCCTAGAGCCCGTGCTCAGCAACAAGAAAAGACACCGCAATGAGAAGCCCAGGTACCGCAACCCACAACAAAGAGTAGCCCCTGGCGCTTCCCTGGTGGTGCAGTGGTTGAGAGTCCACCTGCCAGTGCAGGGGACGCAGGTTCGTGCCCTGGTCCGGGAAGATCCCACATGCCGCGGAGCGGCTGGGTCCGTGAGCCATGGCCGCTGAGCCTGCACGTCTGGAGCCTGTGCTCCGCACCGGGAGAGGCCACAACAGTGAGAGGCCCGCATACCGCAAAAGGAAAACAGAAACAAAAACAAGAGTAGCCCCTGCTCGCCACAACTAGAGAAAACCCACATGCAGCAACGAAGACCCAACACAGCCAAAAATAAATAACTAAATAAAAGAAACTTAGATTTTCTAATATTTTGCTTATAAATAAAGCTATAATATCTTTATACTTATGTAGTTTTGCAAATGTGCTGTTTTTAAATTAAAAATGTATTAATTAATTTTTATTGAGATACAGTTAACTTACAATATTTTTAAAATTAAAAGAATTTTTTTGGTGTTAATATGTTTATAGGATAAATCCTTGAGTGGAATTGCTAGGTCAACATAGGTGTGCTTAAAATCTTTTTTTAAAAAATTAATTTATTTTTATCTTATTTTTTGGATGCACTGGGTAGCTTGTGGGATCTTAGCTCCCCGTCCAGGGACTGAACTGGGCTCTCGGCAATGAAACCACAGAGTCCTAACCACTGGACAGTCAGGGAATTAATTCCCTTAAAATCTTAATAGCCATTGTCAAGTTACCTTCTAGACCGGTTGTACCAACGTGCATTTCCACAGACTAATTTTTTTTTTCCATGCAGCACAAGCTTTGTTCAGTGGCCAAAGAACACAGCCTAATTTTAATCTTGAAGTACAGATTGACCCTAGATGATTGAAGGATTTAGGGTCAGCCGGGCAGCTGAATTTTGGGTTACATACATCTGTCTGTTAGGTATATCTTTGGGAACTTTCATACCTGTGGGTTCTCTTGTGGATCACACCAGGTGGGCATCAGATATCTTCTTATGTTCTTCATTAGTTTCTTTTGCTGGTTTCCTATCCTCTGTCCACCCCGTAAGCTTCTTTCCTTCTTGCTTGTATGTTTCCCTGGGTGATTTTCTATGGCTTCATGCCTCATGGATGCCTTCGAGATCTGTACCTTCAGATGCAAACCCATGGACTCTTTGTTCCCCTTTGTATACTGTTGTGTGCACACTAGGAAAGTCCAGGATGCAGATAGGATTAAATTTTGATGTTTTTGAAGGAAAGTGAAAGGGATGTTCTATCCTACGTGAGGATGGAGTGCTGTATAAGCTTCAAGAGAAGCCAATGACTGATCAAGATTGAGCAACAGGGCTTCCCTGGTGGTGCAGTGGTTAAGAATCTGCCTGCCAATGCAGGGGACACGGGTTCGAGCCCTGGTCCAGGAAGATCCCACATGCCGTGGAGCAACAAAGCCCGTGCGCCACAACTACTGAGCCTGCGCTCTAGAGCCCGCGAGCCACAACTACTGAAGCCTGTGCGCCTAGAGCCTGCGCTCCACAACAAGAGGAGCCACCACAATGAGAAGCCTGTGCACCTCAAGGAAGAGTAGTTCCCGCTCGCTGCAACCAGAGAAAAGCCTGCAAACAGCAACAAAGACCCAATGCAGCCAAAAATAAATAAATAAATTTATTAAAAGAAAAAAAATCCTGGTGACCTTTTTCTGCCCTCAAATAACTTTAAGAACAGTTGGACATAAAAACTTCAAACTTTACATATTCATGGCTCTCTGAGGAATACAATCACTGTTAGCTTGAGAAAAAGCTGAGTATTTTTTTTAGTTGGAAGGCTCTAATATTACATGTTTGCACATGCTTGGTACGTTACTCTTAGTCTGCTGATGAAAATTGATATGAGACTTTTATAGCATATGTGTAGATGCTGGGTTTTTACTTTATTTACCATGTCTTAGAACTTACAAAGGCATATGGAATTTATGCTGTAACCTTTACAATGAAGTTCAAACTTTACATCTGTTCAGCAATATAAAAACAGAGATCCTACCACGACACTGCAGAAGTCATATAGAAAATCTTACGAAGGTGACTCCAAGAACTGATCTCAGTTATGTTCATACCCCATCAAAGTAGGCCTGAGTGTTCTGGCACTCCATGGGAAAGGTTTTTTTTTTTGGAAGGCTTCATAAGAGATTTTCACACACATTCCGGATAGAGTTCTACAAAGACTGCTGATTGCTAGTGTGGTCAGCCTTCTGACACTTGGAGTTTAAAAATAACTTTCATCAGAGTTCTATTTAAAACATGGAAGGTAGTTAATTCTTCACTGCCTCAATATATAACCCCCTGAATGTTTGGCCACCGCCCAAAATGCAAGCCCTTTGTATCGTCTTCTCCTATGGTTTGAGGTCCATAATATTACACATTCTCTTTTCCCCATTCATCTTCCAAATGTTGTACTCTGGTCTCTGGAATCTCTTCCATCATAAGCAAACCCTCCTGTACTCTAAGCCTCTTTCCAGAAGTCTTCCTCTATTTACTCAAAGAGATGCTACTCCTTCTTACTACATCCCTTACGGTTGCTGGCAGTGTTATTTTCCTGGTACTCTCCATCCCTGTAAAAATCTTCGTAATACCAAAATAATAAAAGAAAATAAAAGTAAAAACTATCCTTAACCCCCAGCCACAAGATAAACATGGTTGCATTTTTGAGTATATCCTTCAGAACATGGGTAGTGATAATATTATGTGTATTTTTTCACCATATAACAATATACTATAAGTTTCTTTTAAGATTTTTACTGTGAATTATTTCAAATATATACAGAAAAACATAAGGAACTCTTGCATATCCACTAGCTGGTTTTATGAGTTTTAATAGACAATCTACTAGTTATCTTCTGCTTATCACTCCAGGTTCATTCTTTACCTTTATGCAGCCCTGCAGAGGGCCCCAGGAGGCTGGTCAGTCTGGACTGATCCACTGCCTTGTTCTCTGGCTTCCACCTGGTTTGGCTCATAGGAGGAACCTGCAGGGGGAGATGGAAGGTGGGAGGTGGGTGAGGTCAGGGCGTTTATTCCCTCCACTCTCCAGCTCTATCCAGGCTGCTTGTGGGCTAAATCCTTTTACTCAAAGCCCTGGTTCCTATATGACAGTCATCTCCACCTAGCTCCTCTCTCTCTGGGTTCTGATAATCTCTTCACACCTAGGGTTGAGACAGCTTTCTGCTGTGATTAGTCCCAGGATACTGTGCTATCCCTTGGCGGCTTTCTCAAATGCTGTACACAGCTGTTATGGGTTCAGTGATGTCCTTCCAAAACTCTTATGTTGAACTCCTAACCCCCAGGGCCTCAGAATGTGATCTTATTTGGAGATTGGATCTTTACAGAGAGAATCAAATTAAAGTGAGGTCATCAGGGTGGGCCCTGATCCAATATAACTGGTGTCCTTGTAAAAAGGAGAAATTTGGACACAGAGACAGACACACAGAGGGAAGAAGATGTGAAGACACAGGGAGTAGAGGGCCATCGACAAGTCAAGGAGACAGGCCTGGAACAGACCCTCCCCGCACAGTCCTCAGAGGAAATCAACCTTGCCGACACCTTGATTTTGGACTTCCAGCCTCCAGAACTGTATAAACAATAAAATTCTGTTGTTCAAGCCATCCTGTCTGTGGTACTTTGTAACAGTGGCCCTAGCAAACAAATACAGCACCTTTATAAATAGTCCTTTCATTAACATTTAATTATCCAGTTTGAGAGTGATATCTATTTCCTGTTAGAACTGGACTGATCTAGATCTATAATCTATCAATCTACGCTTTATTTACTTCAGATTTTTTTTTCTTCTGTTAAGGAATTGAACAGTGGGGATTCATGAACTGCTTTCATGTCAATACACGTTTGCACAACACTCTGAACATATTTAGGGAGCCTGATCTGGAGTACTCCTCTTACATTGGCCCACGTCTAGACTATTTCCACTCACATGGAGATAGGACACCTCTGGAGCTCTCTGTCCCTCCAGGGTGCTGTGATTCATTGGCTCCTTTGACCAAAATCACCTGTGGAATCAATTGGTAACAGTGCTGTTTCTGTGCATTATGAATGTTTTAATCACCCCCAAAATTAGACCAGTAAGCAATTGTTGGCTTACTGACAACCAGCACATCTGTTTGTGGAAGTCTCTTTTATTATAAAGAGGCAATATATTTGTCTTAGCATTTCACCTCAGGCCTTTTAATTTCCAAACTGTCATTTCCTTATTTGTCTCCAGTAATTCATTAAATCCTTTTTTTTTTTTTTAAAAGAACACCACTAAAGTAGAGGAAACTTTTGGTGTTCCTGATTTTTAAAAAGGGAACAAAAATGCAAAAAGCTTGGGACTTCCCTGGTGGTGCAGTGGTTAAGAATCCACCTTCCAATGCAGGGGACATGGGTTTGATCCCTGGTCAGAGAACTAGATTCCACATGCATGCCACAACTAAGAGTTTGCATGTCACAACTAAGGAGCCTGTGAGCCGCAACTAAGGAGCACATGTGCCATAACTAAGTAGCACGTGTGCTGCAACTAAAGGAGCTGGCGAGCCACAACTAAGGAGCCCACCTACTGCACCTAAGACCAAAATAAATAAATTAAATAAATTTTTAAAAATGCAAAGTGCTTTTCACTGGAAATAACGTATTAAAACAAATAAAACTCTTCTCTGCCAAATTAAATTTTAACACTGTCCTAGGTAGTGAAATCAAGTTTCATGCTCACTTGCTTACCTTAGGTAATTAGCAAAGCAGTTCTTTTAAACAGAACTAACTGAAGAAGAATGAGCAGTTCAGGAAAAAAGAAATTTAAACAGCCTTGGGGAAAATATAACTGGAAATTGAAAATTCAGTCCACATTACATTTTGAGCTACTGAGTGTGATTTGACTATATGGAAGAGTGGCCTGGTAAATCCCTCCAACCACCGTCCATCTTAAAACATGGCACTGAAAGCAATGCTTGCCACTTAGGTTAGTATTTCACTGTGGCTTTCAAGATAATATGCTGTCCATTTTTAAATAACATTTAACATGTTCATCTCCCTTTGACTGAGCACTTACAGCAAAATTATTAGTGCTTACGGCTTGCTGCAGACAGTATTTATGCTGTTTCTAGAAGCCACTTTTATCTGTTGGAAAAAAAAAAAAATCCCACCGCAGGATTTCCAACCTTTTAGGCTAACGTCTGACTCTATTAGCTCCTGAAGAGAAGAACCATAAATAATCTTCCCATTTTACATTCTATGCTTTTAGCTCAAGCATTAATCACAGAGGTTTTTTTCCTTTGCCTCATGAGAAAAACCAGTCTTACAGTTTGAAAATTTGGTTTACAAAATATGGTTTGTAGGGTAGGCAGGAGCGGGGGTTGGACATAGACAGAAGAAGGGGTCTTTGCTGCGCTTTATGAGGAAAAAAAACCTTGGGACAAATGGGCCTTTTTCCTTCCAGCACCAAATAATATCCCAGAGAGCTCCCTAGTAATACATTTGGGGGAGAGGAATCGTATTAACTCTTTCAGGTCAGAAGGGTGCTATTTATTCATCACAGTAACAATGCAGTCAAGTCACCCTGGGGCCCTGAGCAGCTTATGTGGCTCTGGAAGAGCTTAGTGTTTAAACCTGCCCCACAGGGTAACATGAGAACAAGATTAAGGCTGGTTAACCTTGTTTCTCTAAAATTCACATGCATACAATTTAATTATTATTATTGTTGTTCTTCTTGTCATTGAAGTGACAGGTGTTCTTAGATATATTTTATTCAGTAAACAGGCAGTTTCTTTTTCTTACAAGGTGATCGTGGGAGAGCAGGTTTTTTTTTTTTTTAATTATTTTAATTTATTTTTATTCATTTATTTTTTTGGCAGAGCAGTTTTTAACCCAATTCTATACTTTTCTCCTTTTTTTTTTTTTCCAAAAGACACTACATCATCCTTAGGAGTTAGCCTGGTAGGGCTCAATGGTGCTAGTTCTGGTTCAGCCATTAATTCCCTACATCATTTGCTCTTGAACTAGGTTTATGCTAGGTCCGTAACATTTCTGAGCCTTGAAAATTGCTTGCTTGATTTGATGTTACCTACTGACAAAATTTGCCTTTTGATTTTTTTTTTTTTTTTTTTTTTTTTGCGGTACGCGGGCCTCTCACTGCTGTGGCCTCTCCCGTTGCGGAGCACAGGCTCCGGACGCGCAGGCTCAGCGGCCATGGCTCACGGGCCCAGCCGCTCCGCGGCATGTGGGATCTTCCCGGACAGGGGCACGAACCCACGTCCCCTGCATCGGCAGGCGGACTCTCAACCACTGCGCCACCAGGGAAGCCCCTGTCTTTTGATTTTGTTAATGCTTCCATATTATTTCTGATATGACTTAGGTTAGCTCAGACTTTTAAGGAACAATTTCAATTGACTTGGATTAATAGCAGTAATAATTTACTAAATGGCAGTGTTATTCATCCTTAAATATATACCTGTTCTTAAAGTCTCCAATTTCTGTAACAGCTGTAAGTGGGAATAAAATGACTAAACTACCACATACAAATTTTTCCTATGCTTCTCAAAACTGCTTTAACGAACAACACACCATATTAGTTTTTCTACTTTTCATGAATCTGGAAGAACTTTATCACAGTTTTAACTTCAGTATCTTTTTTAATCTCATTCTGTACACCATTAAGCAGCTAGTCTCTCATAATTTAAATATTTTTGTCCCCAAGAGACTCAACATAATTGATAAGTAAAGTAAAACATTCTTTCCATTAAGGAGTAGTGTTATTTTTTCTTTTCTGATAGCATGAACTATAGACTCCCACATTTCCTCCTTGCCTTGGCTACTTGGGTGCTTAGAACAAAAGTCTATTCTCAATTCTTAGAAACATTTTTTCTTTTTATTTCCCTCTCATGATTCTGATTTTCTTTGTGTTTTAAAGCTTTAGTATAGATATCTTTGTTATTCTGATCATTCTGAGAATGTGGTGGGCTACAGATAAAAACACTTTCTAGGTGTTTTTCATAAATCAGTAGATCAACAAGTATTTATTGAGCAAATGGAATGTTGTAAAATCTATATCAAATGATCTGAGGAATGACTTGCTTTTCTAGTGCTTTGGTAGAAAGTTCCCTGGCATTTTGACATGACAGGGAAGGGGTTGGGAAATCTGCAAAAGTTAACATTCCTTGTCAGACTAATGGAATGAGGACTCAAAATTGCCTGAGACTGTAGATTAAGATTGGTGCTCACTGCATACAGAATCCAACAGAGCCGGCTCTGCATATTCACGGGGGGGATAGGTTCCAGGACTCCCTCAGATACCAGACTCTGAATTCGAACGTTCCTTATGTAAAATGGCCTAGTACAGTTGGCGCTCTAAATCCTTGGGTTCCACATCCCGGATTCCACCAACCTTGCACTGATTTTGTTCTAAATTGATCTGTGGTTGGTGGAATCCGTGGATGTGGAACCTACGGGTGGAAGGCGGGGTCGGGCAACTGTAATGTTGGTGCTGAAAGAGGGGAACATAAAGGTCAGAGAGTCCCATTTCCTCATTTTGTACTGATTCCCAGTGACAGTGTTCAAAACATGCTACCTTAAAAAAATGGCACCTTGGCATATGGAATATTTTAAGCTGAAGAAATTTGAGGAACAGAAGATGCAGGAAGTATTCTCTGACCTCTCCATCTCCCCTGAAGCGCGTTTTGAGATCCTCATGTGAGAGATGTCCTCCCCATTCCCAGAGGAAAGGACCATCCTTATCTCCCAAGACGGAGGGACTGTGAGAGGGATTTGAAGATCAAGCCTTGCTGTTTCCCCAGTTTTCTACCTTTAGCTTGTATCCTTTTGTCCTATCAATTTTTCTACAAGGTTACACTCTTCAGCAAACTTAAGTTATAAAAAGGCTCAGGTTTAACCACTTCTTTGGATTTCCATTTCCTTATGAAGGCTCCTGTGTCATGTAAATCTTATAGTAAATAAATTTGTATTCTTTGCTCTTGTGAGTCTGTCTTTTGTCCCTCCAATTTACAGGGCCCCAGCTGGAGAACCTATTATGGGTAGAGGAAGAGATTTTTCTACCCCTACACTATCTCCCCAGACATTTTTAACATACTTACTTTAAACTCTCTTCCTAATAGTTTTACTAAAATCAGTTCTTGGGTATAAAGGATCACCTTTGTCCTGTCTGCTGACTTTTCCTCAGTGGTTTATTTTCTGGTGTGGTTTCTGATTTTTACTGTGAAGTTATTTCAGCAGGGGTTGCTCTGTTTTCTATGAAAGTCTCTTGAGCGTTAGGTTGTTGGAGTATTCCTACAGAATGGTTTTGCTTTTCCCCCTGACTGGGGACCTGTGGGTTCCATAGTGTCAAACCAGTTTATACGTTAATTTTTCAGCCTTGAGGTCCCAGTATCATGCAAAGAGTGTGAATTCCAACCTCATTTCTGCACACGGCAAAGCCCTGGGTTTCGGATTTCTCTCCAGTGACTGTTTTTCTATTCATGGTAACAGCAAGTTTCCTTGCTGCTTCCTCAAATGGGTGGGCCAAGTTTTTCTAGGCTCCATTTCACAAGGGCCAGCCCTGTGTGAGTCCTGGCTTGACCTAGAGTCCTCTACTCCCATCCTCACATAGGTGTTAATGTCACAAACTCCAGCTGTTAAGGCTTATATTCAACTGATTCCCCTGTGAGCATTTTGACTTAGTTACCATCCTAAATTTTGCTGCATTCCTAAGAGTTTCACTTCTTGATTTCAAGCTCATTTATGTCTTAACATAATAAAACATTAATACAGCATTCCTATGAGGTTGAAGTGGAAGGATTTCTTACATTGGCTCAGTCGTCAAGTTGACTAGAAAAGCAAATTTATTAATGGAAAATAAGGCCTAAAAAGACAGAAATATCTTGCAGGTGAGGAATATAGTGTTACGAAGCTAAGGTATAGATCATGCCATAAATACTCAGATTCTACTTTCTTCAAAACCTAAAATACCTAGATTTTTGCCTTGTATCCTCGGACCAAAAAACAAACAAACAAATAAAAACAAAACAAAACTCCCCAAAACAAAACAAAAAACACTATATCTTCCTTTTTTAATTGCTTTTACTTTCAAAATATCATATGTCATTACTTTGAGTATTGTACTTGAATTGAATGATAGAGGTGGTAGGAACACAGCGATGCCTTGGGAAATTACTTGCTGATACTATTTAATTGGGATCTTGGATGAGTTGGAGGAGAATTTAGAATAGGTGGCATGATAAGGAATTTTAACGGTCAAAAATGTCTCATAGTAAGAAGAAAGAAAGACGCAGTGGGCTTCCCTGGTGGAGCAGTGGTTGAGAGTCTGCCTGCCGATGCAGGGGACAAGGGTTCGTGCCCTGGTCCGGGAAGATCCCACATGCTGCAGAGCGGCTAGGCCCGTGAGCCATGGCCGCTGAGCCTGTGCGTCCAGAGCCTGTGCTCCGCAATGGGAGAGGCCACAACAGTGAGAGGCCCACGTACCACAAAAAAAAAAAAAAAAAAAGAAAGAAGGAAAGATGCAGCAACATCAAACTGACCCAGAGGTTTGAGAGGAAAGCCTAAAAGATCAGAACAGAATTTGGTGAGATGTTCACACAACCTGTTAAGTGATAAGGGGAAAACAAAATTTAAGCTCTCTGGGTATGGACATGGGAAGTTCCAGCTGATTGGCGGGGGCAGGAAATCCCCACCAACATGGTAGGCAAGCAGGCACCTGGCCTGATAAACCTGGCTCAAGTTAGGATCATCCAAAGCACCAGCAGGTCCCAAGATCTGGCCAGAGAGTCTGGAGTTCAGCTGCAGAACCAGCTGTCTCAAATGGTGACTCTGCCCCACTCCATGTATAAGTAGAGGAATAATTGGAGAATAAACCCAGTCTCATCGTAAGGAAAAATCAAGGGTGCTCCATATTGAAAATTCTTGGCCATGTGTTTTAGGAAGAGCAGAGAAGAATGGACTTTTGGAATTGGAAATGGGACTTATTTGAAACAGCTCTTTTTACTGGAATGAACATATAATTTGGAATTAATCAGGATTTGGTTCTGACTTCAGGTTTTCCCCTTCTGGTTCTATATACTTGGGCTAATCGTTTGACCTTCTTGAAACTCATGTATTTCATAGGTGTTTCATTAGCAAAATGGGGATGATGCAAAATTGTTTCTGTGAGAATTAAATAAGGTACCTGGCACCAGTAGACTCTCAATAAATGGTAAATATTATTTGGATAAATACTTCATAAGAGGTGAGTGTCAATACTGAGGAAAGTTAAGAATGTGATGTCCTTAAAGAGATCACGATTGAGCCTCAATCTAAATTAGTCCGCTCTTACATTCTCTTGAGAATAAAGCTCTGTATTTTCCCTTTATAGCATTCGCTGCTATTGGTAACTGTGCATTTATTATTTCTGTGACTGTTAACATAGCATTTGCAAACAGTGCTGAGGGAGATTGTGTGAGGGCTGGGAAGAACTCCATGTATCCAACCAGGGCAGTTCCTGCTTGGATCTGCTAGTTGTTCTTTTGAGGGAGCAAGGGGCTCAATGAGACTGGATTTTCCAATTTTTCATATAACCCAGAACTCTGACTTTTTGTGGGAATTGTCCTGGCCTTAAAATGTAGGTAAATAATTCAGTTGAAAAAAGACATGGTGTGGGCCAAACAAAATTCATTTGTGGGTCATGATACATCTGAAAGCTGCCAGTTTACAATCTCTGGTTTATATCTGTCTCCATGACCAGAGCTATGACTATGTTATGTTCACTACTGTTTGTGTAGTGCCTGGTTCAGGGGGGGGCACATAGTGGGCACTAAATGTTAATTGAAAAGAAGAGAAAGAAGAAAGAAAGGAAGGAAGGAAGGAAGGGAGGAAGAGAGAAAGAAAGAAAAGATTACAACTGGATTTCTTTTTCCTTTCTGTAAAGAATTACGTTGGAAAAATTGCCAATATTGAGAATATTATTAAACTCTGGGCAAGTTGACAGATTTCATATTTAGGAGTTTTAAGTTAGTTAATATAAACTATAAGAAAGAAAAACCACTCACTACCTCTCTGTATTATTTTCAGGCAAAAAACAGAATTGTGAATTTGTTGCTTTTATAACCAAATATTAATAAAAATGAAAATGTTTTGACTTCAGAAGCAAAATTTGCCATATATATCATATTGAACAAACTGTTGGTTTGCATATTGTCAAACCAATTTTTATCTACTGGGAAACAGACTTTAATCTCTGACATCAAGTTTTATTGTGTAATGAGCTCACCAAATACGCTGAACTGCGGATTTCCATGGTAGTATGATATGTGTACTGATTTGAACTCTGGAAGTCACTGCAGCTGTCATTTGGTGTAAAATAGGATAAAAAAGGGGGCTTTGGGGAGCTTAGATTTCTAGAGCTAATGGATGGTGGGGAAAACCTCAAATGCTAGATTATTTAGAGACTGTCTAAATTGAAGTGGCTATCTTTGACATACTTGTGTAAATTTAAGGATTCCTAGAGATTTGTCTATGGGGACAGAAAATATGCATTGGTAACTAGAGTGGTCTGCTGATCAGATTACTGAATTGCAAAACTGAAGATCAACAAATGTTCCTAATAGATACTTATGGTGAATCCTGCACTACATTAGGCACCATAGCCCAAAAAGAAAGTATTAGGTGTGGTAGTGGAGGGGCCATCTCTATACTCAAGGAGTTTATAGCTTAGTTGAGGTGCCAAGACACATAACTGAGGAAGGATAAAAGACTCTATGATTAAGGGCTAAGCCATGTGTTAGACTATAAGTGTAACAGGAAATCACAGAGTAAAAATCACAGCAGGCTTCATAGATTAGGCAAGACATCAACTAGTGCTTCAAGAAAGAATGGTTATGATTTATAGAGGCTATCTTGAGCCTCTCTGCTTTTGAAAGTATGCTAATTTCTGTCTTGGGTTTTTCTTTAAAAAAAAAAAAGTTGTTTCCTTGTCTACTATCAATTTACATATTTAAAATATTTTTTCTCTGTCACATTTAACCATCAACAAGTCCTAGGGTTTCTTTATTCAAACTGGGTTTCTTACCAATAATACCCTAGTTGAGGACTTTTCAACGTCATACATAGATTTTGATTTGTCTAAGTTCACTCAGCAAATGGGAAAGCCAAGAGTAGAACCCGGGTCCTGGGCTTTGTCTCTGACCTGGTATGGTATGGCCCGCCTTCCACAATCTCAAAACAAGCTCTACTGATGGGTTAAACAAACCACAGGACATCCTTCTGATAGAGTACCATGCAGCCATCATAAATTATGATTTATACTTATATTTACTGTTGTGGAAGTTGTTCACAGTGTATTGTTAAATAAAGAAAGCAATTAGTAAATATGATACCATCTTTGTAAATATATATCTTTACGTATATTTTGCATGGGAAAGATCTGGTGATTTTATTTAAATCATTAACAAGAGTTGCTCTTTGTACTGGGATTTTACATAATTTAGATTTTTTTCTTTGTAATTTCTCATTTTTTGACATTATTTATTATTTGTGTAACTAATAAATGTTAACATCCTCTCCTTCAGAAACCACGAAGAGCTCCTTATTGCTTACGTCAGTAATTAGAAAGATTAAAAACCCTGGTTGCATATTTTAATCACCTGGGTTATTTAAAAAAAACAACAGGGCTCAGGTACTTCAAGCCGATTACATTAGGATCTCTAAAGGGTAGGGCCCTGGCTTTGGCTTTTTGAAAAGCTTTTTAGGTGGTTCTAATGTGCAACCAGTATGACCTAGGAACACATTAGAACTGTAACATCTCAGGTCCTACCCCAGATCTACTGAGACAGAAACTCTGAGACTCGGGTCCAGTAAGGTGTGTAAAAAGTCTGCCAAAGTTTGAGGACCATAGCATATAGGCTGGGCTTGACCCTCACGCTTCTTCATCCAGCCTTGACCTCTCCAAACTTACTCTATTGCTTTCCAACCCACAACTTGCACTCCAACCAGGCGAGCTTACTGTATGTCTCCTGAGCTTATGTAGCCAAGTCCATCTCTTCTCCCATGCTCTTCACTCTTCCTGGCATGCCTGGTTGCTCTCCCTTTGAGCCATCCAAATTTTAGCCATTCTTCAAGGCCCAGCTCAGGTCTTCCAACCTCCGTGAAGACTTTCTGCAGCTCTCCAGTCCTCCCACTACTACATCTCCCTCTTCTCTAACAATGACTTCTTCAGTAAGTGTTTTTTTGTTTTTTTTTTTTAAACAGGGTTCATTATTCATTTAACAAAACTTGCTTTTTAAATTTTTATTTATTTTTATTTTATTTTTTTTTTGCGGTACTTGGGCCTCTCACTGTTGTGGCCTCTCCTGTTGCGAAGCACAGGCTCCGCACGCGCAGGCTCAGTGGCCGTGGCTCACGGGCCCAGCCGCTCCACGGCATGTGGGATCTTCCCGGACCGGGGCACGAACCCGCGTCCCCTGCATCGGCAGGTGGACTCTCAACCACTGCGCCACCAGCGAAGCCTGCTTTTTTAAAATTAATTAATTAATTTATTTTTGGCTGTGTTGGGTCTTCGTTTCTGTGCAAGAGCTCTCTCTAGTTGCGGCAAGTGGGGGCCACTCTTCATTGCGGTGCACGGGCCTCTCACTATCGCAGCCTCTCTTGTTGAGGAGCACAAGCTCCAGACATGCGGGCTCAGTAGTTGTGGCTCACAGGCCCAGTCGCTCCGTGGCATGTGGGATCCTCCCAGACCAGGGCTCGAACCCGCGTCCCCTGCACTGGCAGGCAGATTCTCAACCACTGTGCCACCAGGGAAGCCAGTCAATAAGTGTTTATTTTGTTCCCATTATTTGTTTTGTTGTTGTTGTTTTTTGCCTGTACTGCATGGCTTGCGGGAGCTTAGTTCCCTGACCAGGGATTGGACCGTGGCCCCCCGTGGTGAAAGTGCTGGACCACCAAGGAATTCCCTCATTCCTATTATTTGTGAAGCATTGAGTGAAACTGAGAAGAACTATGTCAGGGTCCCTTTAAAGGGCTTTAACTTGTTTATATATGGGATTAAAGGAAGGAAATCAGTTGTTGAAGGAAATGAGATGACAGCTGATAGGATGAGAAGTTAGGACATGTGAGAAAGGTGGTTAGAAGAGCTGTGAGGCAGGGGCACTGGCAACCCGAATGTGGGTCACTTGCTCCAGATGACAGTTGAAGAGAGGAAAGGAATAAGCTCTTCCAAGTACCATGTCTTTTAAAGGAACACATTTTTACTCCTATTTACAAAAGTAAGGGGCTTAGCGTAGGAAATTTGGAAAATATAGAAAAACAAACAAAAAAATCACTTGCGTTCCTACTATCTGAAGATAAACACTGATGCTAATTCTTTCCTCTTTAACCTCTGTCTTTAAAAAATAACTCAATGTGGGCTTCCCTGGTGGCACAGTGGTTGAGAGTCCGCCTGCCGATGCAGGGGACGCGGGTTCGTGCCCCGGTCCGGGAAGATCCCACATGCCATGGAGCGGCTGGGCCCGTGAGCCATGGCTGCTGGGCCTGCGCATCCGGAGCCTGTGCTCCGCAAAGGGAGAGGCCACAACAGTGAGAGGCCCGTGTACTGAAAAAAAAAAAAAAAAAAAAAAGACTCAATGTGAACAGCCATAGATAAAATATATTTTATAACAATATAATCATATTTAACATACTATCCTGTAACCTGAAAATTTTACTTAAAATTTTAAGTAAATACGATTTCACATATTTTCATGTCAATTTTTAATGATCATAATATTTTTCAGTGGTCATGGACTGCTTCACAATTTAGTTAATCCTTCTGTTGTTGGATTTTCTCCCCCATTTGATCATTTTTCTACTTGTGGGTTCCATCTGTTCTCTTAAAATTCTCCTTTAAAATGCTCAAGCAAATGTTTGTGTATCACAAAATATTTCTTTAGCATACTTTTAGCAAACAATTGTATAATTGCTTGGGAATCCACCTCTTTCTCTTCTATCACCCTTCTACAGATTTTGATCATCTTTCTGAGAAATTTCCTCAATGTTAGTTTTCAACTCTTCCATTGAATTTTTAGTTTCTGATAACGTATTTATAACTTCTAAAAACTTTTTTTCTGATATTTCATCTTTTTAGAATATTCTATTCTTGTTTTGTGCTACAATATCTTATCTGAGGATTTTTATTTGTTTTGTTTTTTAACACTTTCTTCCTACATAGTTTCTTTTTCCTCCAAGTTGCTATTTTCTTTTTTTTTGTTGTTGTGGTACGCAGGCCTCTCACTGCTGTGGCCTCTCCCGTTGCGGAGCACAGGCTCCGGACGCACAAGCTCAGCGGCCATGGCTCATGGGCCCAGCTGCTCCGTGGCATGTGGGATCTTCCCGGACCGGGGCACAAACCCGTGTCCCCTGCATCGGCAGGTGGAACTCTCAACCACTGCGCCACCAGGGAAGCCCCCAAGTTGCTATTTTCTGTTTGTTGCTTTGGTGTCTGTGAAGTTAGAGGGAATAGTACACAAGACCACCCTCACTTCTGATACCAACTGCAAAAATTCAAGGGTTCATGAGACCACCCTTAGGTGTGATAACTCACTAAAAGGACTCACAGAACTGAAAGCTATGGTTTGGGACGAGGAAGGATGAGAGGGTGTGGGATGATGAACCTTTGATTCCTGGATGGCTACAGGGTCATCCATGGTATGGAACTGCAATTCTACTGCCATCAGTTACTGGAGGTAAAAGTTAACAATGGAATCTAGAAATGATGAATCCAACTCCAAGGAGCTGGCTCACTGGATGCATATAGAAATGCAAAATAACAAGAAACAAGCTAACTATACAATCCCTTGGTTATTATTCTCTGAAACAGCTAAAATGAAGTTAAAGGAGAATGTTAGGGCAGATCCTGACACGGGACCAAGCTTGGACTCTGAGCTACAGCTGCTAGCCTCTGGGTCATTACCAAAGCGAAAAGTTATGTTGAAATAACAGATAGTGAAGAAGGTTAGAGTGATACATAAGAGAATGGGGAAAGAGAGAAGGGAGAGTTAAAGAACTCATCCCAGGGGACTTCCCTGGTGGTCCAGTGGCTAAGACTCCCCACTCCCAGTGCAGGGGGCCCGGGTTCAATCTTTGGTCAGGGAACTAGAGCCCACACGCATGCTGCAACTAAGAGTTTACATGCCACAACTAAAGATCCTGCACGCAGCATCAAAGTTCCTGCATGCCACCACTAAGACCTGGCACAGCCAAATAAATAAATATTAAAAAAAAAAAAAAAAGAACTTACCCCAGCAGGATAGAACTCTTTAAATGGTGATTAAGAAATGGGATGAGTAGGGACTTCCCTGGTGGTCCAGTGGTTAAGAATCCGCCTGCCATTGCAGGGGACATGGGTTCGAGCCTGGGTCCAGGAAGATCACACATGCCATGGAGCAGCTAAGCACATGTGCCACAACTACTGAGCCTGCACTCTAGAGCCTGCGAGCCACAGCTACTGAGCCTGTGTGCCACAAGTACTGAAGCCCATGTGCCTAGAGCCCGTGCTCCACAACAAGAGAAGTCACCGCAATGAGAAAAGCCCGTGTACCGCAACAAAGAGTAGCCCCTGCTCGCCATAACTAGAGAAAGCCCATGCACAGCAATGAAGACCCAACACAGCCAAAAATAAATAAATTAACAACAACAACAAAAAGAAATGGGATGAATAAAGTGGAATTGATATGGTCAAAACAAAGGTCTTACTGAAGCACTCTTGGAACTTGGGTGGGTTGATGAGAATCTCTGAAGGTCCCCCAACTCTGAAGGGTTCTAAACAAGTCTGCTCTATATATCCTAGTTTTGAGAAATTTAAAAAGCCAGAAGACAAAGATGCAAACAGAAATCTGATCTCCAAACCCCCACGTTGATAATCAAGATAAGGATTGACAGGGGGGCCTGGGTCTCTTGGCCTGACCCCTGTCTGAAGACTCACAGTCATGTGCACGTGAGTGGGTAGAATGGTCAGAGGGTGGAGAAGAGACTTTCCTAGGATTCCTGGACATGGGAGCCCAATGCACTGTGATTCCAAAATCTGTCGTAAAGTCCTAACAGGGCTACACTGAGATTGGGAGGATGTAGGAATGCAGTGGTTGATAGGATCAAGGTAAAAATTTGGATGAAAGCTGGAATGACTGAACAGCTTCTAGAAAATTGGAATGTTTGTGTCTCCTTTACCTGAATGTACTACGGGGATAAATATTGTGTCTGGCTGAGGAACATGTCTCCTATTTTAGTATTGTAAAACAAAAGTCATGTAAATCTGCCCTTCAGCCAATGTTGATTTGACATGCTCAGTGGAAACCAACAAGATTGCCCAAGCCCACACAGGTTGTTAATTTGAAAGAATATAGAACATCTGGTGGACAAAAAGTTTATTACTTTAATTAATGCCCTGTTAGAAGCTTGAGTGCTGGCTCAGACAAATTCTCTCTACAATAGCCCTGTGTGAAGCACAGACTGAGGCTTATGGTAAAAGCCAGTGATCACCACCCAGCAGTGACCACTGGGATTTTGGACCATAAAATTCCCATTTGAGAGATTACTAGCTTACTCTCAGACTTTAATTGAAACTGCCTCTATGACCGCGGGATATAAAATAATCTTGAAACCTGAAATACCCCAAATGTCTTGGGTGATGTTGAAGAAACATTCTGGGTTTAACCCTGGCTGTCCAGTGGTTAAGACTCCGCCCTTCCACTGCAGGGTGCACAGGTTCCATCCCTGGTTGGGGAACTGGATCCCGCATGCTGCGTGACAAAAAAATTAAAAAAAAAACAAAACCCAAACAAAACAAAAAAACATTCTAATGGGGGAGGGCCGTGCCCAGAAGAATTTCATAATAAAATGGAAAGGGTCTGTACAGGGACATGTTATCATGGGAATGCTAGGTACTCATTGTTTTGCTGTAAAAAAAGCCTTGGCAAAAAAACCAAGGAGTGGCCTGTATAGTAAAGAATTTAATTTTGCTCTAAAAACGTTCTGGCCTTTGCCTTAGGCTTCTGGGAGGTAATCTCTTAGCTCTTGGAATGTCAGGCTGATAGGATTGTTTTTGTTTGCCTGGGGGCTTTGAGCCATGCCAACAGCATGATTTAGAGTGGGTGTTTTGGGTCATGTCAAAACTCTGGACAGACAGGGTGAGCTTCCCTGGTTGGCAATAGTCTGCTCACTGCCACACATCATTCCTGGATGCCATGGGGAGAGGACAAGGAGAAAACTCTGCCCTGTGCACTTCCCCTCTTGGCTGATTTTAATCTGTATCCTTTCGTTGCAGTAGACCATAACTGCGTAAAACAGCTTTCAGCATGTTCTGTGAGTCCTTCTAGCGAATTAAAGAAAAGCCTAAGGGTGGTCTTGCAGACCTCCAAATTTACAGTTGACGTCAGAAGTGAGGGTGGTCCTCTGGACCGTTCCCTCTAACTGTACAGTGTCTTTCATATTAGACGGCTTCCTTGGATACCTGTTGATACTTGAGTGTCAGCTCCCACTTAAGCATGGATGGGTAAAAATCTGTGTGTCGTACCTACACATGGACTGCACTTCACATTAGGCTGGCTGTTCAGTGGGAAACCTCCACGTAGATGTTTGCTCTTGGACTGGTCACATTCTATAGAGAAGACTTGTCAAATACTGCTTGAGGGAGGTGCTGATGGTCAATGTTCTGCAAGCCCAGGAGAAAGAAAGGTGGCATCTCAGCATCCAGTATGCATATGCTAATGAATCCCTCCATTTTCTTCTGCTTTCAATTATTCCTTGGTGCCCCCCAGTCCCAAGCCCCTTGCCTTTTCCCCGTTTGTGGGGATGAGGCAGTAGCTTGATTGTTTATAGCTGGCAAGGGAAAGGAAGCTCTAATTGCTTCTCAGACAGACTTTCAAGTCTCTCTTTTATTCTCCTTCCCTGCCTCACCCCAGCCTCCATTTCAGCTCCATTTCTAGCAGTGTCTGATGCCACCAATTCCCAAGCCTTTTGGGGCTTCTCGGCCATAAATCCAGTTGTTTCTTGACTTTCTTCACTGTCAGTTTAGGATTTAGTTTTTTCAGGGTGCTAAATCATTTGTCGCTTAATAATCTGCTTTCCGGCTTTCACAGTTTTCATGCTTTCTCTCCTATTCTTTCTTTTTTGGGCGGTTGGTTCATTGATTTAAACCCTCTGGGTGAACTGGGTCACATCTATTGGTTCAGTAGGTTCTGAGATAGGATTTCATTTGATTTTGCCTAAGATTTTTAAGACTGGGACCAGAAGCAAACACTCTCAAAACTGGAAGGGATGTGGGAGATCATATATGGGACTTGCCCCGCCCCTTCCCACAAGCTGAAGTCGTGGCCCTGACAGGGGAAAAGACTAGCTTAATATCTCACAGCCAGAGAGGGGCGGGGCTGGGACTGGCTTCCGGATCTGGTGATTCCTAGGCTACCAGTTCTTGCTGCTAGGGACAAGAAGGAAGCCCCCAAACAGAGCTCAGCCCGAGGTTTTCAAATGAAGGTCCATAGAGATGTGCTGGGGTTCTGGATACGTTTGGCTTAAATTGCATTTTAAAATAGATTTAAAGCACTCATGTTTATATTTTGCCCTTTTTTTTTTTTACCAATAAAACACTACTTTTATTGGATTAAAAATCCCTATACTGTCATTTTAGCACGGTTTTAGGAGAGAATAGACATAAGTGCAAAGGTTCAATTCTTCCATCTTTGCCCAGACGTCAGGACTTTGTTTTCTGTATCTTTCTTGGCTTCCACGATGATGCAAGGTGACAGCAAGGACATAGAAGATACATAATGGTGTTGCTGACTAACTTCTCAGGAAGTAAAGTAAAGGCGGTCCACTAAAACAATCCCTTATTTTTTAGTTAGGTGGGTGATAGGGTTTTACATTTTATCCTTGGTAATGTGCTTGATCATTCCTAACATAATGGAAAATGGGGAAAAAAACAAAGTATCGGGGTAAGAAACAACAGAAGGATGAAAGGCTACAAAAACAATGAAGAGAAAACAAAAGTGAGAAGATGCCCTTCCTCTGGCTTTCAGCTCCAACCCGGCCCCACCTCCCTTTTCTTTTTCTTTTTGCGCTTGAGGAGCATAATCCAAATAAGAATTCATTTCAATGCTTAGTAATAAAAAGAGAAAAAGAATCACCTGCTTTTAAACTTCATAATAGGTCTTTAAGGAGAATTAAGGTCTTATATTATTGATTAAAAAGACTTAAGAGATAAGGCTTCCCTGGTGGCACAGTGGTTGAGAGTCTGCCTGCTGATGCAGGGTTCGCGGGTTCATGCCCCGGTCCGGGAAAGATCTCACATGCTGGGGTAGCGGCTGGGCCCATAAGCCTGTGCTCCACCCACCCGCATACCGCAAAAAAAAAAAAAAAAACCAAAAAAACCCCCAAAGACTTAAGAGATAGTATCATGCCTCAAGTACATTGTTATGTCTTAAGAAATACAACAATTACATAGAAGGTGTAGACCTTGTTTGGACCCTGGTTTGAGCAAACCAACTATAAAATGCCATTTTTGAGCCAAATCAGGACATTTGATTTTGGTCTGGGTATTAGATGACATTAATTTTGTTTGTATAGCTGATAATATTGTGGTTATGCATATACATAAATGCCCTAATTTATACAGGTGCATGAAGACATGCTATATGAGAATTACTTGAAAATATTAAGATATTACTGCAAGCGGACTTCCCTGGTGGCGCAGTGGTTAAGAATCCGCCTGCCAATGCAGCGAACACGGGTTCGAGCCCTGGTCCGGTAAGATCCCACATGCCGTGGAGCAAGTAGGCCCGTGCACAACAACTACTGAGCCTGTGCTCCAGAGCCCGCGAGCCACAACTACTGAAGCCCGCGCGCCTAGAGCCTGTGCTCCGCAACGAGAAGCCACTGCAATGAGAAGCCCGCCCACCGCAACGAAGAGTAGCCCCCGCTCGCCGCAACTAGAGAAAGCCCACGCGCAACAATGAAGACCCAACGCAGCCAAAAATAAATAAATAAACAAAATAAATTTATTAAAAAAAAAACACAAAAGGGTAAAAAAAGAGGGAATGGGGCTTCCCTGGTGGTGCAGTGGTTGAGAATCTGCCTGCTAATACAGGGGACACGGGTTCGAGCCCTGGTCTGTGAAGATCCCACATGCCGCAGAGCAACTAGGCCCGTGAGCCACAACTACTGAGCCTACGCGTCTGGAGCCTGTGCTCCGCAACAAGAGAGGCCGCACCAGTGAGAGGCCTGCGCACCGCGATGAAGAGTGGCCCCCGCTTGCCACAACTAGAGAAAGCACTTGCACAGAAACAAAGACCCAACACAGCCATAAATAAATAGATAAATTAATTAATTAATTAAAGTACCCTTAATTAAAAAAAAAAAGGGAATGAAAATTTTTAGGCAAAACAGCCAATGAGGTCATGGATGCTGACTCTACTTGGGAAAGGGAGCTCTGGAACACATGGAAAATGTGTAGAAACAAAATGAGACTAATAATACTAACAGTAAAAATAGTAGCTAAGACTCATAATAAATAGGCTTAGCTATCTTGCTGCTATTATCAATAATATAGAATAACTGCAAGGTCTTACTTCTCCTTAAAAAGTTTTTTAAAAGGTGATTTTTAAAAAATTTATACTTGCTGCTCTATATCAGGCACTATATTTATCTCACTTATATGATCCCAACAAGCATGTGAGTTAGACACTGTTAATGTCACCTTTTTACATATGTGGAAACTAAGGTACAGAAATCTTAAGTGACTTGCCCAAGGCCCCATGCCCGGGAAACAGCAAGCGAGGATTCTCGTCCTGCCTGGAGACCATACCATTTACCTTTAAAATCCTGACCAAAAGAAAAAGAAATTATTTTTGGAATGCACAAAACCATGGCTATTTTGACCAAGGAGATTTCTGTTCAATGTTTTATAGATATAATTTATGGTACATTGAAAAAGCAAAAATGCACCAGAAGCCCAACTGCTGTGCACGTAGTTTCTGGAAATTTGTAGGATAACTGTGTTCAGAGTCACCTCTAGCAGTTGTGATTTGATTTCTCCCAGGTGGAAAATATGTCCTTTCCCACACAGTAGTGGCTGCCAGGTAAACTCAGTGTCCCTTTGCTGCCCAAAGGGGACTCCTGGGAGAAGAAGAGAGGTTGGCTGCAACCACAACATTTGACACCAGCTGGCTCCCCTAAACATAGGGCTTCTGCTACATTTTAACACTTTTTTTTTTTTTAGTGCATGGCAACAGAACCATTACAGAATTAGCTGCTTTAGAGTAAGACAGCAGTGGATGAGACAATTGGAAAATGAAATCTATTTGGGAAAGTAGAAGCTGTCCATTGCACTTATGTGGGCCTACAGTTAACGAAGCTCTTTTCGCATAAAAAAGCAGAAAATGCTCTTTTGAAAAAAAAAAATAAAAGGAAAGAAACATTAGTGATTTTTTAAAATGCTGAATCCTAGGTGTAGAGGGCTTAAAAATGACTCAGGTATGTACTTCGTGCCTGTGTTTTCAACTCTGACTTTTGCATGAGCAGGAAGAGTAAGAACCAATCTTGTTGATATAAACGATGTCCTCACCCACGGTGCATGTCATAGGCTTCACTAGGCGGCATTTGAATTGTGAATATTGCAGTTGTAGAAGGAAGAATGAAAATAAAAACAAGGAATGAGGAAGATGGAGGAAGATTATAGGTTGTGTCCATGCAGTTTATGGCAAAGGAAAGCAGTGGCGTCTGGCTCAGGACAGGGGTACGTGCAGGGGATAGCTGCAGGTAGTAATTGAAATTTATATAGACTTTGGCTAAACTGTGACCACCACCCACATTATCCCCATAGTCTCCCAGGTCAGACATCATACCATTAAGCGTGATACAATCGTTCTCACAACAGGGGCTACTAGTTAGAGAGAACTCCAAGATGGTTACTGAAATGCTTGATGAAAACAAAGGACAAAAAGAACACCTCCATGCTCAGAAAGAAAAAATGGAATTGGTTTGCTGCAGGGTCTCTGGACATACCACGTGACGATGTAAGGGGCGTTTCCCCCTCACAGACTCTCCAGGTCAGGATCCACATGGTGCAGAATAGAGAGAGCATTGATGAGAATATGTGTCAGTGACTATATTTAGCATGATACAGATTTTCTTTCTTTTGCAGAGACATAGGTACATTCTGTACCGCTACTAGTGTAATAATAATAAAAATGATCATTTACTGAGTGATTACTATGAGCTGACACATGACTTGGGGAAGACGTGAACCCCCAAAGGTATGGATGCTGCTCAGACCAAAATAACAGAGGCCCACTATAACATTCCCATCCTCATTCAACAGAAAAAGAATCTGAGGCTCAAGGGGTTAAGTAACTTACCCAAGGTCACACAGCTGGTAGGTGAGGAAGCCCTGTCTTGACACCTCATATTTTGTGGACTGTGAGTGGACATATCCAGGCGGCACAATTCTGGGAACCATGTCCTTTGAACACATTTGTGTAGGATATAGTAATTTTAATACAGTTAAATATGAACGTAACAAAGGCATTCCGAAACTTGGTTTCCGCTGCTCCTATCAGGGTGTTTCTGGGTTCCCAGGCTCTGGTGCTTTTTTTTTTTTTTTTTTTTTTTTTCGGTACGCGGGCCTCTCACTGTTGTGGCCTCTCCCGTTGTGGAGCACAGGCTCCGGACGCGCAGGCTCAGGGGCCATGGCTCACGGGCCCAGCCGCTCTGCGGCATGTGGGATCTTCCCGGACCGGGGCACGAAACCGTGTCCCCTGAATCGGCAGGTGGCCTCTCAACCACTGCGCCACCAGGGAAGCCCCATCTGGTGCATTTTTCATTGCAGTTATTGTATTCCTCATCTCTGTTTGGTTGTCCTTTATATTTTCTAACTCTTTGTTAAAAACTTTTAACCTCTCACTCTTTGCATCCATTCTTCTCCGGAGTTCTTTGATCACCTTTATGATCACTACCTGAACTCGTTCTCAGGTAGATTGCCTATCTCCACTTCACTTAGTTCTTCTTGCTGGGTTTTTTCTTGTTCCTTCATCTGCAAGGTGTTGCTCTGTTGCCTCATTTTGCCTAAATTGCTGTTTGTATTTTTTTTTTTAACTTTTTTTTTTCGGCCGCACTGCGCAGCTTGCAGGATCTTAGTTCCCCGACCAGAGATCCAACCAGGGCCCTCAGCAGTGAAAGCACGGTGTCCCAACCACTGCACCGCCAGGGAACTCCCAACTCTATATTTTTATGTATGTGGTAGGTTAGGTACATTTCCCGACCTTGGAGAAGTGGCCTTTGGTAGCAGACGTCCCATGTTTCCCCACAGCGCACTCCCCTCTTGTCACCTGACTCATATGCTCTAGGGGTCCCCCTAAGAGGGCTGCACGGGTCCTTCTTTGCGGCGGGCTGACCATGAGGGCGGTCTGGTAGGCTTGGTTGTCCCCGGGCCCTGCCTTGAGAGGAGGCTGCCGGCCGCTGCTCGGCAGGCCCAGGGCATGAACCGGCTGACGGTGGACCCCAGGAGGCCTCAGGGCTAGTGCGGCCTCACCGGCAGGTCTGGGCTTTTGGGTGGAGCCAGGTCCTGGGGTTAGTGCCGGCTTACTGGAGGGCAGAGCCGGGTCGTGGAGTCTGGCTGCAGGGCCCAGGGCTCCCGGAGCTGGTGTCGGATTTCGGGGTAGGTGCGGGGAGCAGCCGGTTCCTGACCCAGTCGCGTACGAAGTCCAGGCTGTCCCGAAGCTCGTGTGGCCTGCTGGTGGTGAGTCACGGTCAGACCTTGCTAGTGGGCAGGCTGGGTCCGCAGGCTGTGGATTTACCACCTCTGGCGTCTCCCCTCGGGCGGGGGAGGTCGGTGGGAGGCTAGAGCAGGCTCCGTAGGGAGGGGCCAAGCGCAGGGGATTCTGGGACTGGTCCTGAACGCAGGCGGGCGGAGCTCGTCCTGGGCCCTCTGGTGGGCGGGGCTCTGTGCTCTGGGCGTCTTAAAGCAGCCTGACGGCTGAGGAGTGGGCCCGTGTCCTATCCTGAGGTGCTGCTTGGCCTGAGGCGTCCAGGCACTGGCACCAGCAGGCTGTTGGGCCTGAGCTAATAAGCTAGAGGGGAGGATTCCACAACGGCAGGCTTGCCAGCACTGGGGTCCGAGAAGGCCGCCGCCAGTGTCTGTGTCCCCAGAGTCAGCTGCTGTTGCCTTCTGCCTCTCCGGGAGACTCCACGACCAGCAGGTAGGTCTGACCCAGGCTCCTGTCAAATTACTGCTTCTCTCCTGGGTCCCAGAACGTGTGAGATTTTATATGCACCCTTTAAGAGTGGAGCCTCTATTTCCCACAGCCCTCTGAGTCGGCCCAAAAGTACGCCCCTCTGGCCTTCAAGGCCAGATGCTCTGGGGTCTCATTGCTCCTGGTGCAGGACCCCCAGGCTTGGAAGCCCAGCATGTGATTGAGAACTCTCACTCCTTTGGGAGAACCTCTGCAACGTTATTATTCTCCAGTGTGTAGGTCACCCACCTGGGAGTATGGGACTTGAATATATTGTGAGTCTGCCCCCTCCGACTGTTACCAAATTGGTTGCCTGGACTCGCGCAGGGGTTCTAGCCTGGGCTAAGACCCCTTGTCTTGGCCAGGGTGGTTCTTTTTTTTTTTTTTTTTTTGCGGTACGCGGGCCTCTCACTGTTGGGGCCTCTCCCGTTGCGGAGCACAGGCTCCGGACGCGCAGGCCCAGCTGCCATGGCTCACGGGCCCAGCCGCTCCGCGGCATGTGGGATCTTCCCAGACCGGGGCACGAACCCGCGTCCGCTGCATCGGCAGGCGGACTCTCAAGCACTGCGCCACCAGGGAAGCCCTGAGCAAGATGTTTTATCGTCTCTTTTTTTGGACTGTTCAGAGGCCTTTTTGGATTGTCAGGGTACTTGGCTATACTCTGATTAGCTAAGGTTCCTTGATAAGTGATGACTTCCAGATAAATAGTTTTCTGTGTAAGAAGAGTCTATTTTTTAAAATAAATTTATTTATTTATTTATTTATGGCTGCGTTGGGTCTTCGTTGCTGTGTGCGGGCTTTCTCTAGTTGCGGCGAGCGGGGTCCACTCTTTGATGCCGTGCGCGGGCTTCTCATTGCGGTGGCTTCTCTTGTTGCGGAGCACGGGCTCCAGGCGCACGGGCTTCAGTAGTTGTGGCTCATGGGCTCTAGAGCGCAGGCTCAGTAGTTGTGGCACACAGGGGCTTAGTTGCTCCGCGCCATGTGGGATCTTCCCGGACCAGGGCTCGAACCCATGTCCCCGGCATTGGCAGGCGGATTCTTAACCTCTGCACCACCAGAGAAGTCCCAGAAGGGTCTATTTTAAAACTAGAATTTCTTGTGTTCTGGCCACTCCACGATGGAGAGTTTAGCTGAATGAGATTTTATCACTAGCATAACTGTATAGAAAATGGATTCCTCAGAGAAACCTTGTATGCCCTGGTTTCAAAGTGGGAATAAAAATGATATGAGTTTTAATCTCTTATTCACTGTCCTAACTGTAAATTTGCCACCAAAATATGAGGGAATGACATAATTTCAGTTAATAATAAAACAAAAAGTTATTTTTCTTTTATTATTGAGATGGTAATAAGAAGTTGTAAAGAACATTTTGAAAAAACAAATAGTAAACAATTTAAAAAAGGAAATCACTTAATCTTACTTCCAGAGATAGTCATTGTTCATGTTTTTTACTGTGTCCTTCTAGACTTTTTGAGCGTACACACTCACTGATGAGTGTCCTCAAAAGATAGACTGCAAGTTTTTTTGCTCCCTTCAACTTGTATTTTACTCCAGTCATTCGGTTAAAAAGTCACCAAAGCTGGAACTGTCTGTTTCACTTTAGACAATTAGGTAATTTTTTTTTTTTAATTAGGTAATTTTTATGGTGGTTGACTTACCATGCTTTGGGGAGGAGGGTAAAATATGACCTGTAAGACCACGAATTTAGCTGTCTGAGCTCTATCATTCTGTGATGGTGCCTGCACACCAAGAAAACACATGTCCGTTCATGAAAGCCAGGGGGACACAAAAGGACAGGCCTGTTGGTCAAGTCAACAAACAGCCTGTCAGTTGACTATGCTTTCCCTCTTCCAACTGTAGACCATGTGGATATTGGGTGTGTTCCCAAAGAGGTGGCGATTACTCCCAGAGACCTATGTTTACTCCGCCTGGGTCGAGTGTGCTTCAAGGCATTCAAAATTTATTGGAATCTGAAATGAAATGAAGAAAGCAAGTGAGCTGCTGTAACAAACAGGTGGCTTTCATTAAATATAACCATTAATCTTGTCCTGATTATTTACCAGACTGTGTTGGATTTCAATGTTTCCTTAATCTATTGATGGGCTATCACCACAAAATATGTCATTGAAGTAAAATAATGGCTGATGTGTTAATGAAAACCATCAGGGAGACCAGAAGCCTCCCCTCCATAGAATGAGGACAATGAAGAATCTGTTTAGGAAGAAAGAAGGAATTACTGATATTAATCAGATTGAACTACCTCTTTGGAGCTGTGTTTAGGATAGTGGAACAAAAGCACAAAGCTGTGTAAAGACCTGTTGAATTATAGGAGCACTTCTAATTAAGCACTTCACAATGAAAATCTGAGTTTTACAAAAGCAATTTTAAAGGGATGATTCTCTATTTTACAAATGATTCACAATATAGTTAACAATACTGTATTGTAGGCTTAAAAACTTGCTAGGAGGATAGATCTTATGTTAAGTGTTCTTATCACTAATAACAGTACTAAAAATAATGATAAATAAGAGGGCAGGAGAAAACTTCCAGAGGTGATGGATAGGTTTATGACATTGATTATGATGATGGTTTCATGAGTGTATACTTATCTCCAAACTCATCAAGTTGTGCACATTAAGTATGTATAGCTTTTTATATGTGAATCATACCTCAATAAAGTGGTTTAAAAATAATAAAATTTAAGAACAACAAACACAAAAAGATTCACAATAGAATTTTTAAAAAGATTAATCATCCAGTAAATTTAACATAGCATTTTCATTTTAAAATTCTGTCTGTAGAGACCCGTGAGACGCGAGTAAGTACGGGTGGGGGCGGCAAGGGAAAAGGATTAGCCATGTTGTCTTTGATCAGAAAGGTGATCAGCACCGCGATCAAAAGCGGCCATTGGTCCCTACAGTCGGGCTGTGTTAGTCGACAGGACCATTTACATTTCAGGACAGCTAGGCACAGATCCTGCAAGTGGACAGCTTGTGCCAGGAGGGGTGGCAGAAGAGGCTAAACAAGCTCTTACAAACATGGGTGAAATTCTGAAAGCAGCAGGCAGTGACTTCACGAATGCGGTAAAAACGACTGTTTTGCTGGCTGACATAAACAACTTCAATACTGTCAATGACATCTACAAGCAGTATTTCCAGAGTAGTTTTCCTGCAAGAGCTGCTTACCAGGTAGCTGCTTTTACCAAAGGAGGCCGTGTTGAGATTGAAGCAGTAGCTGTCCAAGGACCTCTCGTGACAGCATCGCTCTAAGTGGGCCCAGTGTTATTCAGTCTGGAATTTTAATAATGTTTTTAAATTAATGTCTTAATCTTTACAGTATTTGTTGGAAAGTGTAAGGTTGAGTGAAATATCTGAAGTTATTATGGAAATACCATATGATAAGGGGAATTGAACATGAGTTGAAGATTAATGATGAATCTAGTTACTGATGTTATAAATTACACTTCTATAACACTCATATTACTACTGGATGTGGGAAAAGAGACACACATTACATAGTTACTCAGAAAAATAAAAGTAAAGGGAAATAGCATATAGGAAAGATGAGTTACTATTCCTGAGAAATAAGAGCACACCTAATTCAATTAAACTCTATTAATTTAATGATGTGAACTATTTAGTTCTCATGTCAGATACATGATTCTGCTTTTACTTGAGTAAAATTAAAGCATTTAAGTTTGAATGGTAGAGGTAAAGGAGAAGAAACTGGACCAAATTTTATATAGATAATATTTTTCTAATGGAAATAAAATAGCATGCAGATTTAAAAAAGTAATAAAAATAAAAATAAAATAAAATTCTGTCTGTAACATACTGGGAACATACCTAAAGTATAAAATAAAAAAATATGATACACGAAGTTTACAATGGAGGAAACCGGTGGGGGTGTGAAGCCCTTCAGTTTTATCTGTTGGGTTCAGAGCAACTTTTACACACTGATTAACAAAGGAGAAATCACACTTCAGCAGTATTTCTTCTCTAATTTCCATAATGTATATGGAATTTGAAGGGACTTAGTGAAACCTTTTTACTAAGTAATCAAGGAAACTGAACTCAGGGAAACTAAGAGATTGCCTAAATCGGTCAACCAGTGAATGGCAGGTTCTCATAATGGTCAGAAACACAAGTTCTGGCATTTGACTGCCAAGTTCAAGTCCTGGCTTCTCAGGAAGCTTCATATCCTTGGGCAACTTGTTTCATTTCTCTAGATCTAGGTTTTCTTATCAGTAAAGTACAAGCTGAGCTTATCTACTACAGAGGGTGGCTGTGAGAATTGATTCTCCATGTGGCATACTTGGCGTTATTTGAAGTAAGCATTCAGTAAGTGTTAGCCACGATGGCTGCAGTATTCTCAATAATAAAAGCCAGAACGAGAACTCAACTTTCCTGACCCCCATCCAGGGTCTTTTCCTTTACACAAGTAATCACAGATGATATTAAAATGTTTATCATGGCCTGGGTACCAACTGGTCAGAATGAACCCATACCACCAAGATGGCAGCCTTTGTGTTCCCCTCCCGGCAGGAAATCTCACAGGAACACAAGACAATGGATGGCTCTACAGTTCCTGGAATGGATGTGTGGATTCCCTTTGTATAATTTTAGGGAGGCATTAATGACTGTAGAATAAGTATCACTTGTAGTGGGGCTGTCACAGACTGTGACATCTCAAATAAACCACACAACCTCTCTGTAGCTCACACTTAATACTCAAACACTGTGCCAAGTTGTTATGGGGATCAGCAAGAATCAGAAATGTAAAAGCCCTTTGAAAAAGGGTAAACCATTACACAAATGCAGGAGATTTGTGAAATGCCTAAACCTTCAAGAAAACAGGTTCCAGGGGAAGATCAGCTAAGATCTGTATACCTCTTCCACTTTGTAACAGTTTACACTAAACCTGTCTGTGAGATTTAAAATGTCACATTCTATTTCTTCATTTTTACATTGGCCAAGGCAATCAAAATGAAAGGTTTTCTTTACTTCTCTTCAGAAAGTGGATTTCTTCCTATTAACCAGGAATGATAAATTGGTAATCATTTCTCTGAAATTTTGCTTTTTTCTGTAATGTAATGCACTATTTTATAATAGCATAGGTTAATGAAAATATCACAAATTACATCTATTAACTAGAAACTCTGTTCTTTAGGAAGTTTTTTCTTATGCTTGACCTAAACTTATTTCACATGTGAGTGATGAATGTCTAAACCCATTTAAGGTTGGCAAACACTGCTTTAAACCATATTATGGAGTTGGTAATTTTTAAATGTCACAGCAGAGTGGCAAAGTTATAACTGGTGCTAAACATCTATTTTAGATTTATGACATTTGTGCCTCTTCAGTAACACTTTGGCCTTTTTCCTCTTCTGACTTAACTTCCTTTCTCTTTCTTATTCTCTTTATAGATTGTTTCAATCTGTATCACTTCTGAGACAACATTTCTGATTAGGACACCATTTGGGATCCTTTACTTACCCACGTCTTGTGTACAAATGCTTCTACAGACGTTTACACAAACACGCAATCACACAGAGCTAATCACATGAGGACTCAGCTCCAGCCTCTAATCACACGTGTGCTCACAAATATACAAAGCGTCACTGGAAATAGTGAGACAGTTTTCAAAGTTGCTCACAACAGTCTTTCTTTACTCTATGGCGACATCTCATGCGTTCCTCGGCATGCTCTTTATTTAGGTTCCCAGAGGTGCAAAAATTGTTTCTGTCCGTGTGTGTAGGGGTAGAGTGGTAGAGGTCCTGACCCTGCAGAGACGATGACATCGCACATATATGAAGACAATAAAATAAGAATAATTTAATTTTCACAATGAAGCCCCAACTTTGAGATTTTCTCTCCTCTTTAGTGCTACTGCTTTGCTGGTGCCCGAGGTGCATACTTGGTCCTCTGCTGGAGTCATCAAATTTCATTCATGCATCTGTAACCACACAGGTGCAATGGCTCATATCAACCCTCCCCCAGGTGTCAGACCTCGGACCTTTCTAATGGTCTTTATTAGTTTTGGGGAGGTGTCTACTCTGTTGCACTTTCTACTCTTCATTTTTTTTTTTTCTTCTCATTACTCAGAGGAGCCTCTTAGCTCAATTACTTCTTCATATTGTGGTTCCCATCTCCTTGTTATTAGGGGTTTGGCTGATGGGGTAAAACACATGCTACCTCACAATATGGCACCTTGACATCTTGAATATTTTGGGTTGAAGGAATTTGGGATGTAGCAGGTGCAGAAAGGATTCTCTCATCTCCCCTCTTCCCCAAAGTGGGTCATGAGATCCTCATGAGAGAGGTGCCCTTCTTATCTTCACAGATGGAGTGATGCCAGGAGGAATCCAAATGATCAGGCCTTGCTAAATTCCCCCCAGTTTACTAACTTTATCTCGTATCCTTTTGTCCTATCACATTTTACCACGACTTCCCAGTCTTCATCAAACCTAGTGTAAAAATACTTGGGCTTAACTGCTTCTTCTGGTCTTCATTCCTTATGAATTCTCCTGTGTCACATAAAACTTACACTAAATAAATTTTTATGTTTTTCTCTTGTTAATTTGTCTTTCGTGAGTCCAGTGTACAGGGCCCCAGCCTGAGAACGTAAGATGAGTAGAGGAAGAGATTTTTTTCCCTCCCCGACAAGGCCGTCAGATTCGTGCAGGAGGTAACGATTCTGTACTAGAGCAGAGTAAGGAGAGAGACGCTTGAGGGCTGTCATTTCATCTGTGCTGCTTACCCCTGCCCTCTGAGAGTGGAGTGGGCTGAAGGTTCACTCATGCATTTGTTTGTTCATTCATAGTTGTCTTATCCATCGTTCAATTAATGCAGTTTTTGAGTGAAGACAGTACCCCAGGTACTGTGCTATTATCAAAGGAAACCGGGGCCAGACTGTAGCTAAAGCTGTAAAAACAGATTTTATTCAGGAACTATTGCAACTGGGAAAAAGAGACCCCGGCATAGATTTGACCTTGATTCTGAATCAACAAGAAAAAGTGGGGATTTACAGCCAAGGAGCAGGGAGGGAGTTAGTGGAAGGAAATTACTAAGAGGAAACATCAGGGGTAGGGGGGATTCTGGTTAAACAAACTGAACAGGTTTGTAGCCGAGGGCAGGCAACAGTGATCAGATATCACCCAGAGGATGATTCGGGTTGAGAAATTTGATCAGATATTAAGGGTGGGGTTCTCTGTAAACTGAGCTTAACAAGATTCTTGCTAAAACTGGGCAGTGCAGGCCTAACATGGATGGACACAGTCTAGGTTGAGGTCTAGTTGAAAAAGGACTTAGCACAGGGACTTCCTTGGTGGTCCAGTGGGTAAGACTCCATGCTTCCAATGCAGGGGGCCCAAGTTCGTTCCCTGGTCAGGGAACTAGATCCCACATGGTGCAACGAAAGATCCCGCATGCCACAACTAAGACCCAGCACAGCCAAATAAATATTTAAAAAAAGGACTTAGCACAGATGTAGAAAACGAACTTAAGGTTACCAGGGGGGAAAGCGGGAGTGGGGGGTGGGGTGGAGGGAGGGATAAACTGGGAGACCGGGATTGACATATACTATGTATAAAACAGATAACTCATAAGGACCTACTGTATAGCACAGAGAACTCTTTTCAATACTCTGTATTGACTTACATGGTAAAAGAATCTAAAAAAGAGTGGTTATATGTATAAATGATACACTTTGCTGTACAGCAGAAACTAACACAACATTGTAAATCAACTATACTCTAATAAAAATTAAAACAAAGAAAAGAAAAAGGACTTAGAGGAGCCTGCCTAGAGTCTGGTCAAGGAGAGAGCTGTGGTCACTAGGTGCTGGGGAACCAGCGAGGGGGAAAGGAGTCCATGACACTGTCCCTTCCCCCAAGGAACGAACAGATAGACAAAAAATTGCATCCTAAGATGTGGGTGTGAGTGGGGATGCCCAGTGAAGGAGGCAAATAACCTTGCTTAGAAAACTGGGTACATTTGATACCCAAAAACTGAGTTCATCTTGATGCTGAGCAGGGCCCTGTGGGGCTCCCAGGTACGGAGGCCTTTTTGTCCCGCATTTCTCGTAGGCAAGACTCCAGCCTCCATGACCTTCCCTGAGTTCCAAAGGGTAGATTCAAACAGTTGCTAATCAAGGAAGGAGCAGCCATGAAACCACCTGAGGCAAGATTACAGGGACCAGAGAAGCTCTTCAAGGTTAGACCACCTGAGACCCTCCACACACCCTAATCTTGTCAGCAACCCCACCCTTTTGAAACTTTGCAGAAGAAAGAAGAATGCAAGACTGTTACTGCCTTGATCCTTATCACATGATCCTTATCACCAGGAGTCCTGACTATATAAACCTGTCCCTCTTCCCCAGGGAGGGGGGCACAGTTCTTGAGGCGCTAGCCTACTGTGTTTCCTCTTTGCCTGGCAAAGAAATAAAGCCATTCTGGGCTTCCCTAGTGGTGCAGTGGTTAAGAATCCGCCTGCCAATGCAGGGGACATGGGTTCGAGCCCTGGTCCGGGAAGATCCCACATGCCGGGAGCAGCTAAGCCCGTGCACCACAACTACCAAGCCTGTGCTCTAGAGCCCATGAGCCACAACTACTGAATCCATGAGCCACAACTACTGAAGCCCGCTCGCCTAGAGCCCATGCTCCACAATAAGAGAAGCCACTGCAGTGAGAAACCTGCGCACTGCAACGAAGAGTAGACCCTGCTCGCTGCAACTAGAGAAAAGCCCGCACGCAGCAACGAAGACCCACTGCAGCCAAAAATAAATAAGTTAAAAAAAAAAAAGAAATAAAGCCATTCTTTCTTTCTCCTCCATAACTCCATCTCCGTATTTCTGTTCAGCATCACACAGTGCCAAGATTTTGGCAACAATCTGTTGGTGGGTTTTGAGCCAATAGATACAACCAAGCCAGAGATCAGGAGAAGGAAGGATTTATTACTTGAAGCAAGTAAGGAGAACACTGGGGGTCTCTCCCAAAGCAGTGTCTCCCAGAAAAGCAAAATTGGGGAAGTTACAAGCTAAGGGTACATGCATATTCATGAAGGGGCTTGAGCAGAGGAGAATTCAGCATAGAATTGGGGCAAGGTTTGACAGAGTCCAAGCTTTAGTTGATTGAAGTCAGGTGGGTCAACATCATCATTCCATCCTCCACCTGGGTGGGGCCCTTAGTTCCTGCCCAACTCAAAGATATATTATTACGTATATCCCTCGAGGAACCAGGACCCTACCCCAAGCCTGTGCTGTTGATTCTTGACTGCTCCTGCCTTGTTTCTGCATTCCCTTCCTTAAGATCATTAATTATGGAGACCTGTTCAAGGGCAAGCAAGCACTGTAGCCAGGCTTAGATCACAAAATGGCTTAGGCTAAAAGGGGGTCTCTTATGTCAAGAAAGTGAAGCCTGATTCTCCTTCTTCAGGGACCCTCTAACCTATCTGCTTACACCATCTTTTCCTTCATCCAAGAGGAGCAGTTTTAAAGACTGGTCCCTGGACCCCTGAGTTCTTAATCCGTTAGAGGAGCTGCAGAAACGTGGGGAGACCTCTCAAGAAACAAAGCCAGAGTTAGCTGAGTTGCTTTGAAGTAAGTATAAATCCAGATCTTTCTGGCCAGTTGAATTCCAACTGTTTGAAGTTCTTAACACAGGAAGATTTTCAGATGTGAAAAATGGTTTGCTCATTCTTACCTTCTCCCCTTTAATGGACGTTTTTCCTTCAAATGTTATGCAGACGACTGAAGTATTCCCATTGTGAGAGTCCATTGGAAAGTCACGTCACAGTTCTAGACATGTTTGATGTTGAGGCTTGCTTTTGGATACTTGGCCTCGTGAGCTTATACATCTAGGGCCTTCTAAATCAGAAACTGATCCTTGACACAGAAAAGGCATAACTCCCCAGGTTGAGAGGAAGAAGTGTAGGAGTTCTGCTTGGCTTCCTTTATTTTTCTATGGGTGCCCTGAAAATATTTTCTGTTAAGAAAAAAAATTAGGGAATTAGAATAAGATATCCTGTTTCTGTGACCTCTGGTCAGAAAAATAGATTCTTTTAAAAAAGGATCTATTTCAACATTGATCAGATTTGCATTGCATGTTTTGGCGTGCCTTATGTGGACCAAATAAAATGATCTGTGAGGAACTAGGTGGAAATAGTCTCTAGTGCCACTTCCTTTGTTGTACCTCTGGGATGGAGAGTTAGAAAATGAAGCTGGATAGAAAAAAATAAAAGCAGACTTTAGGGTTTATAGATGTTTGTGGGGTGTTCATTTGCATATATACAGACCCCCTAGTGGAGTCAGGGTGCTCCATCCTCTGTTAATTAGTAAAGAACATTTCTTTCTGATTCTTTTTTTTTTTTTTAATATTTATTTATTTATTTGGCTGCACCAGGTCTTAGGTGCAGCATGTGGGATCTTTTTTTTAGTTATGGCATGCAAACTCTTAGTTGCGGCTTGTGGGATCTAGTTCTCTGACCAGGGATCAAACCTGGGCCCCTGCATTGGGAGTGGGCAGAGTCGTAGCCATTGGACCACCAGGGAAGTCCCCTGATTCTTCTTAAAAAATTTTTATTGGCGTATAGATGATTTACAATGTTGTGTTAGTTTCAGGTGTACAGCAAAGTGAATCAGTTTTACAGATACATATATGCTCTCTTTTTTTAGATTCTTTTCCCATATAGGTCATTACAGAGTATTGAGTAGAGTTCTCTGTGCTATACAGTAGGTCCTTATTAATTATCTATTTTATATATAGTAGTGTTGTTGGGCTATGCCCCACAGGCCTACAAGGCCTGTGCTTGCCCAGCTTCAAGATTGAAGAAAGAGCCCGGAGTCAGCAATCAGGGACATCAGGGGTTTAATGGATGGGGGAGCTTACACGTCTGAAGCAAGGTCCTGGAGTGATACCCCACCATGTGTGGCAGACAGTGGGTAGGACATGGTGGCTGTCTTTCGCTCCCAGGGGGAAGGAATAGATTACCAGTTATAAGGAAATTGACATCAGGTGGGCTCATTAGTTACCAGGGAAACCAGCAAAGGGGCATGACCCTCATTGCCCTTTTGATAAACTATCATTAGCTGGGGCCTGGGGCAAAAGGAAGTTCAGTCATGAGAGTATGGTGTAGGTGAAGCAGGCCTTGGTCAGGCAGGGGATGTACAGAGAGCAAGAGAAGAGCCATTGTGAGTGGCCTGATGATACACGTGTGTATATGTCAATCCCAATCTCCCAATTGATCCCTCCCCCACCCCTTTCCCCCCACCCCGTAACCATAAGTTTGTTTTCTACATCTGTGATTCTATATTTTTGTTTTGTAAATAAGTTCATCTGAACCATGTTTTTAGCTTTCTACATATAAGTGATGTCATATATGTGTCTTTCTTTGTCTGACTTACTTCGCTTAGTATGATAATCTCTAGGTCCATCCATGTTGCTGTAAATGGCATTATTTCGTTCTTTTTTTATGCTGAGTAACATTCCATTGTATATATGTACCACACCTTCTTTATCCACTCCTCTGTCAATGAACATTTAGGTTGCTTCCATGTCTTGGCTATTGTAAATAGTGCTGCAGTGAATATTGAAGTGCACGTATCATTTGGAATTTTGGTTTTCTCCAGATATATGCCCAGGAGTGGGATTGCTGGATCATATGGTAGCCCTATTTTTAGTCTTTTAAGGAACCTCCATACTGTTCTCTATAGTAGCTGCACCAATTTACATTCCCACCAACAGTATAAGGAAAAGTTCTCTCTAGTTGTGGCATGCGGGTTTTCTCTCTCTAGTTGTGGCATGTGGGTTGCAGGGTACGTGGGCTCTGTAGCTTGTGGCACGCGGGCTCTCTAGTTGAGGTGCGTGAGCTCAGTAATCGTGGTGAGCAGGCTTAGTTGCCCTGCGGCATGTGGGATCTTAGTTCCCCCGACCAGGGATTGAACTCGCATCCCCTGCATTGGAAGGCAGATTCTTAACCACTGGACCACCAGGGAAGTCCCTGATGATGGCCATTCTGAACTGTGTGAAGTGATACCTCATTGTAGTTTGTTGAGCATCTTTTCATGTGCTTTTGGTCATCTGTATGTCTTTCTAATTATAATGAACCATTTGGCAGAGTATTTGGAAGTGCTAATGGCCTTTGACTTACTCTGGCAAGATGGATCCTTCGGTCCAGTTAGAATTATCCCTTTTCCACCAGGTGATGGGGCCCAGTGGAGCCGCTCTGTCCACCTGGAAGTCATTAGTGGAGAAGAATCTCTCTCTCTCTCTCTGTAAAATTTAGGGTCAATAACATAATGTGTTGTTTTTACAGTGAGGACATAGTCTCAGTTGGGTAAAAAATATGTAAAAGAATGCTCTAAAAACAGTGCCCAACTGGAGACTATTTTTTTCGAAGATACATGTAGAATCATGTCTTCTTTATAGTAAGAGGAAGAGTTAGTATAAGTCAGTTTTATTCCTCATTGTGCCGTTGAGAATCTAACTTAGAAAAGGCATTTGTCCCTTTCTTTTAGTATTTACCAACCCTCTGTGTGAGAAAACTAACCCTGAAAACAGGGTCAAATAATTCCTAGTAGCTATTCTGATTTTGTTGGGTTAAAGCTTGAGGAAAATACCTTATAATTAGAGCTAAGTGAATACACACTTTCTCTGTAGAAGAGTCCCACAAAAATCAGCCAAAGACAGTCTAGAAAAGATGACCTATTACATGGAATTTCTTAGGTTTACCATTTTTACCTTTCTTCTCCCTTTTTTGGAGTTTGCTTTCGGGCTAAATGACAGATCTGTATCATATGTAACCATCAAGTGCTTATTTTCTTGGGTGCAATTCCATCACCTGAAATGGGCTTTGTATACATACATATTACTCTTCTCTAATAGAAACCTGATGAACTTCAGAATTTATTTGAAATATGTACTCAATATAAACCACTCTTCATTTTTTACGAAAGTAAAGCAGCATAGCAGCCTGCATTTATTCTCAAAAAATTTGTTTTCTATTCTCTCATCTCATTCCTCACAACAGCCTTAACGGAAATATTGTTAAACATGAAAAATGCTCAACTTCCCAAATAATCAAAGAAATGCATATTAAAATGAGATAGTATTGTTTCTCCTATCATTGGGACAGAAATGAAAGATATTAATCATACCATTGTGGTGAGGGAGAGGGGCAAAGAGAACTCAAAACCCTACTCCCCACCCTACCGTGGTCCAGCTCCAGCCCCTTCTCAGGCCCCTGCTCTGTTCCTTTGTGCCCCAGGGGTCTGTAAACCACCCCCTGTTCTTGCAATAAATCCCTTCTCTCTCACTCTCTTTTTTGTTTTTTGCTTTTACCTTTTTTTTTTTTTTTGGTGCAAGGAAAGTCTTAATTAATATAATCAATACATTTGCCTTCATTTCAAGCTGTTTTCTCTTTATGGTATTTATTACTTTTACAATTTATCACATGCACCTTCTTGCCTTCTTCATTGTATAAAGGATACTAAACCATTTCCTAATTTCTTTCCTGGATCCTGCATAGGATCATTTTTCAGTTGTAGGCTCTTCCTATGAGCTCTCTGGGCATTTTTCCTTTTTCCCTTGTCTAAATGTGATTTCACAGACCTCAAGTTTTCCACCAATCCCCTCCTTTTTCTGAGCTTCAGACAAGAGAGAGAGAGATCTATTCACACTTGATATTTGCTCTCAGACCTTTAATTGCTGTTGATTGTCCTTGGCTCTACTTACTCACTATATGTACTTCCCCTTCTTAGATTCAGAGCTGGAGGCAGATTGATACGCTCAGCCCTCTGCCTATGTCCCCAAAGAAATGAATCTAGTGGGGCTCTTGAGGTACTCAGGAATGAGTCCTTCCTAAACCCTCTTGATTTGTCCTTTGATTCTTTGACCCATTGGAACACAGGGACAACTGTAATCCCCAGGGTGGACCACACCCTCCAGGGTAGATTGCAATCCCCATGAACTGCCACCCAGATCCTTCTCTTAATCTATAGAATTTTACTTGTGGGGTTTTACCTTCCAGGATGCAATGCACTGCTGCTATCAACTCTCTCTCTTGTCCTGAGTTTTCTGGCAGAGAGACAGGGTGCACAGAGGCATCTTATCCTGCCTGCCTTATAGCTCATTATTTGGTTTTTTGGTAGCCACAGACACTCAGTCTCTGAGACAGGAAGTAGAATCCCAGGGAGGTATAGCATGTCTTATTGCTTTTTTCAGTCTGGCTCTGGTTAGATTTTTCTCAACCCAGCTCCATTGGCAGTAACAGTGGATGGAAATTTCTAACAGGTTTTGGCATTAGATTGTCTCTCAGTGTGAGTTTTCACTAGAGAGGAAGGAAGCTGATGAGGAATCCAGTTATCCTTTGCATGGGACCCAGCAATATCTTCTTACTGCCCTCCACATGAAATTTACCCTACTCCCCCTGGGTTTCAATAGTCTGCACAATCTGGCCTACTCCTGTAATCCATAACCTCTGCTCCAAGCAGCTGGCCTCCTTCATCTGTGTATTCATGTCTCTTTTCTTCCTGGCAGGGTCCCTTTTTCTGTTCAGCTAAATCCTTCCATGTAATGCCGAGATCAAGTTTTATCTCCTTCTTGAAGCTTTTTGATGATCCCAGCCTGCATCGAAGTCCTATATTTTCCTTCCTTCCTTCCTTCCTTCATTCATTCACTGAACAAATATTTGTTACATGCTCGTGCTATGCCCACCACCATGCTTTAAGTGGGAATTCCACAGTAAATAAGGCAGATTTGTTCCCCGCCTTCATAGGACTGAAAGTTTAGGTATTATACACACAAAAATCACACAATAATAGAGCCTTTCAGTCCTCTTTATAATCCGTATTAATCAGAGTATTTTTTTTTTTTTGCAATCAACAAGACCTAGTTCTGGAATATAGACCCAAACATGGATTTCTTGGGAACGTCCTGGGGTACCTCAGAGAACTGAAGGAGAGCTGAAACTCTGGCTTCCGGGGGCAGGAAGAGAGAATCTCCAGGGATCTCAGCAGTGGAAATATTTACACTTTGCAGGGCAGTGCCTCGGCTTCCAGAACTGCTGCTTCGGGCATGGATGCAGAGTTTCAAGTCCCAGGAGAAGCTGGCGTGTTTAAGTTTGACTCAGGTGATTTAGATCTTGCAGCCAGGTGGAGGTGGGTGAGGAAACTGGGGCCACTGGGGCCTTCCCTCTGAGGGGAGACTTTTCCCAGAGCAGGGGAATTTGTTGTGACCTGGGGCCACCATCCCATGGATGCTGTGCTGCCCAGATGGCCCCTTCAAGGTTGAAGAACCTATTCCTCAGCTGCTGGGAGTGTGCAGGCCGGGCGGGGAGCCCCCAGCTCTCAGCCCACCCTGGGAAAGGCCACCTTGCTCTCCGTCAAGCTTCCCACCTGGACATCCCACACCCAGCAACTGGTGAGAATGTGTGGGGCTGTCTGAAGGCCCAACGTGGACCATTCTGAAGGGACATCTCAGCTTCAGAGCTTCCCACAGATGACCTGCGCCACAGCCCTGCTTCTCCATCTGCCAGGCTGAGTCCTTCCGTTCTCCAACAGGTGTGGCCCCCGAGAGCAGTCCCCAAGATCTTCCTGTGACCTAATCTCTACCTCAGCCTGCTTTCTGAGGAGGCTGGTCTGCAGCACACCCGATGGAATACGCAACACTGATGACAGTCGCACCCTTCCACACCTTTTTATATATTGTCTGGCTTAGTTTGTTAATTATTTCACGTCTTACTTACGCCTTCCAAACTAGATTACAGACTTCCTGTGAGTAGAAACCTTAACTTCCCTGACATCCAGCCCTCCATCCCAGTTACTACATGAGACACATACGGATCACTCCAAATGATGGTTCCCAGTTGAGAGACAAAGTCACACGAAGTCTCACGTGTCACAAAGTTTGCTGTTTTAGATGGACCAGAGATTGAACACGTCAAAAAGAGCTCTTTTAAAAGAGTTTCAAGCTGTAGTCAAAAGCTTTTGTCCTGTTTTTTTTTTTTAATTGTTTTCAAACACCTTTTTTTCTCTGCTGTCTGGGTTTTCCTTGTCTTTCATCTCTGGGGGATGCAGCCATATAACCTTAACAAACATGCTTAAGTACATGAATTTAAGAGTTGTTTCATTTCTTTATGAGTGTGTGTGTGTGTGTGTGTGTGTGTGTGTGTGTGTGTTGGGGGGAGCAGGGAGAGGAAAGAGCCTCCTAGACTGTGATGTCATATGTCCCAATGACTGGATTTGGGAGCTGGCTGGGTGCAGAACAGCCATGTGCCAAGAAGAACAAATGGAAAGTTGGTGAGGGCTCCCAGGCTTGGAGCTTTAAATAAGTATTTTTTCAAGAAGAGGGGATTTAGGAATAAGCCATCTCCACAAGCACTCTGTAATCATCCCAATTCCAAGACCAATAAAGCAAGATTCCTTTTACCTAGAGAATGTTCAGTTTTTAAAATGGAATAAAAACATGATTTTCTGGTCCTTTTTCCAGTCTCTTAAACACTCCTACTCCTACCTGAGTCCGGAGGTAACACTTGCAAAGGGAAGTTATTACCTCCTGCCCATCAGTCCCTGTCTGACTCTGACAATGTAAGAACATTTCATAGAGCTACCCCATGATGCTGCATTTCCTACACTCAGTGCACATGTGTAGTTGCCCTTAATTTTAGAAAAATTGTGTCATGAGCACAGTAAGGAGTCCTATGTTTTTTCTCGTAAGAATTGTGCTTTTGTGATTTTTTTTTTTTTTTTTTTTGCGGGCCTCTCACCGTTGTGGCCTCTCCCGTTGCGGAGCACAGGCTCCGGACGTGCAGGCTCAGCGTCCATGGCTCATGGGCCCAGGTGCTCCGCGGCATGTGGGATCCTCCCGGACCAGGGCACGAACCCTTCTCCCCTGCATCGGCAGGCGGACTCTCAACCACTGCGCCACCAGGGAAGCCCCTGTGATATATTTTTTAATTGATTAAAAGGTGAGGGTAATCAATGAACATCTGATCCAAGTTTCAGCAAAGGACTCTTTATTGAGGTACAGGATCTAAAGAGTTATTTTAGGCAAGTTCCCAGAGGCAGTTTTTAAAACCATAAGGCTGAATGAGCAGACTGTGATTCTAATGGATTCTGCCACTCCTTAGAAATAAATTAAGAGTTTCCTTCGAAGCGGAGTGGCTAGTGAGCTGAGAGGTAATATTTTAAAATTGTTGAGTCCAAACATAACCTGGATTTGCATTTCTTAAAGCCTGTAGTTTGCTTTTCACATTTTCTCTCTTCCCTATGGTCCAAGTTGCTTTCTTTCAGAGGAAACTTGGGCTCATTTTATGAGGTGTGGAATAGAGAGCCAGCCTGGTGCTTTGACTGGCTGAACTTTCCATACCGCCTTAAACAACCTGGGAAAAGTCAATGTGATTTATGACAGTAGTTACTGCTACCCTTTTACGTAGCCAGAAATACTCTCAGCAATCAAAAAAAACCCCAAACCTCCCAAACCCCCCAAACTGGCACATTTTGAGCCACTGTCATTTCTACATCTTGACTAGTCATCTGAGTGATTCGTTAATTAAGTTTATCCAACTAAGGAGCCTTCCTTGTAAGTGAGGGTACAGTGAAAATTGGTAAACAGATCTTCTAGCTACATCCAGTATGATCTTAAAGACAGGGAGGGCCTACTGAACAGATATGTGGTATGAGACTGCTTGGTTATTTTCATGAATTATTCCCATGTGTTGGGCATAAAAGCCCAGGATCATGCAGCAGGTGCCGGCTTCTATAGCATTCACTGGGGTCTTTTTGTGCTAGTGTTTCAGGTTATGTGAATCTACACAGTAGAGATGAAAATTAGACAGAGACACAGACAGAGACAGACACAGAGACACACATACACATACCCCACACACCCCTCTACTACTCAGAAAGCATTTTCCCCCACCAATATTTCTGAAAGATCAGGATGCCAGGCATATGTTTACAAGGTCAGAGATGATCATCAGACTAATATCTTTAAAATTGTGTGGTGCATTTTCCTTGCAGTAGCTTAAAGACCATCCTTTATATCTACTATATGATTGGACATGAAAAACTCACCTTTCACATAGAGGTTAAAGCCACACGCATACAGGGGTTCCCAAGTTTTTTTTTCTCTTTTTTTGCGGTACGCGGGCCTCTCACTGCTGTGGCCCCTCCCGTTGCGGAGCACAGGCTCCGGATGCACAGGCTCAGCGGCCACCGCTCACGGGCCCAGCCGCTCTGCGGCATGTGGGATCTTCCCGGACTGGGGCACAAACCCGTGTCCCCTGCGTCGGCAGGCGGACTCGCAACCACTGCGCCACCAGCGAAGCCCCCCAAGCTTTTTATGGCAGTGACACATATGAGAGAGAACAATGTTCACCATCAGGCATCTGTCATTGGACATTTGGGTTGCTTCTGTGTTGTAGCTATTGTGAATAATGTTGCAATGAACATAGATCTATAAATATCTCTTTGAGATGCTGCTTTCAGTTCTTTTAGTTATGTACCCAGAAGTGAGATTGCTGGATCTTATGGTGGTTCTATTTTTAACTTTCTGAGGAACTGCCATACTCTTTTTTCAAAGCAGCTTTATAATTTATCAATCCCTCCAGCAGTTCACAAGAGTTCCAGTGTCTCCACATCCTCACCAACACTTATTTATTTATTTATTTAGGATAGTAGCCATCCTAATGGATATGAGGTGGTATCTCATAATTTTGATTTTCATTTCTTCAATGATTAGTGATGTTGAGCATCTTTTCGTGTGCTTTTTGGCTATGTATATATTTCCTTTGGAAAATGTCTATTCAAGTCCTTGGCATATTTCTTTTAAAATTTATTTATTTATTTTTGTTGTGTTGCGTCTTCGTTTCTATGCGAGGGCTTCCTCTAGTTGCGGCAAGCGAGGTCCACTCTTCATTGCGGTGCGCAGGCCTCTCACTATCGCGGCCTCTCTTGTTGCGGAGCACAGGCTCCAGATGTGCGGGCTCAGTAGTTGTGGCCCACGGGCCCAGTCGCTCCGCGGCATGTGCGATCCTCCTGGACCGGGGCACGAACCCGTGTCCCCTGCATCGGCAGGTGGACTCTCAACCACTGCACCACCAGGGAAGCCCCCTTGGCATATTTTTTGAATAAGCTTTTAAATTTTTTTATTGTTAAGTTATAGGAGTTTTTTATATATTCTGGATATTAATCCATTATCAGATATATGATTTGCAAATATTTTCTCCCATTCTGTGGGTTGCCATTTTATTTGTTGATACTGTCTTTTGATGCACAAATTTTAAAAAATGTTATGATGTTTAGTTTGTTTCCTGTGCCTTTAGCATCATATTCAAGAAATCGTTGCCAAATCCAATGTCATGAAGATTTTACCCTATGTTTTCTTCTATAAGTTTTATAGTTTTTGGTCTTACATTTAGGCCTTTGATCCATTTTGAGTTAATTTTGGGATATGGTGTTAGGTAAAGGTCCAGCTTCATTCTTTTGCATATGGATATCCAGTTTTCCCAGTACCATCGTTGTAACGACTGTCCTTTACCCATTGAATGGTCTTGGCCCCCTTGTCAAAAATCATTTGACTATATGTGAGAGGTTATTTTTGGGCTCTCTATTCTATTCTGTTGGTCCTTACTTCAGTCTTTATGCCATTACCACACTATTTTGATTACTGTAGCTTTAGAATAAGCTTTGAAATTAGGAGGTGTGAGTCTTCCAGCACCATTCTCTTTTTCAGGATTGTTTTGGCTGTTTGGGGTCCCTTGAGATTCCATATGAATTGTTTTTTCCTGTTTCTTTGGCCGCATGTGCAGCTTGCAGGATCCTAGCTCCCCGATCAAGGATCGAACCCGGACCCTTGGCAGTGAGAGCTCAGAGTCCTAACCACTGGACTGCCAGGGAATTCCTCCATATGAATTTTAAGATGGGTTTTTCTCTTTTTGCAAATACATCATTGGGATTTTGATAGGGATTGCATTGAATCTGTAGGTTGCTTAGGGTATAGTTTCTATCCTAACAATATTAAGTCTTCCATTCAAGTATTTTGTTCTTTTTGATGCTATTGTAAATGGAATTGTTTCTGTAATTTCTTTTCTGGATTGTTCATGGTTAGTGTGTAGAAATGCAACTGATTTTTGTGTGTTGAGTTTGTATCCTACTATTTTGCTGAATTCATTTATTAGCTCTAACAGTTTTTGTGTGTGGAATCTTTAGGGCTGTCTACATATATGATCATATCATCTACAGACAGAGATAATTGAAATTTTTCCTTTCCAATTTAGGTGACTTTTATTTATTTCTTCTTCTTCTTTTTTCTTTTTTTTGCTCTAATTTCTCTGGCTAGCACTTCCAATACTAGGTTGAATATAAGTAATGAAAGTAAGTATCCTTGTCTTGTTCCTGATATTAGAGGAAAAGCTTTCAATATTTCACCATTGAGTATGATGTTTGCTGTGGGTTTTCCATATATGGTTTTATTACCTTGAGGATGTTTCCTTCTATTCCTAGTTTGTTGGGTATTTTTATCTCGAAAAGATTTAAAATTTTGTCAACACTTTTTCTGCTTCATTTGAGATGATCATGTGTTTTCTTCCCCTTCATTAGATTAATATGATATATTACATTGACACTGACTGATTTTTTTGTATGTTGAACGACCCTTGCATTCCAGGAATAAATCCCATTTGGTTGTCATATATGATCCCTTTAATATGCTGCTTAATTCAGTTTGATGGTATTTTGTTGAGGACTTTTGCATCAATATTCATAAGGGATATTGGTCTGTAGTTTTCTCTTCTTGTAGACTCTTTGTATGGCTCTGGTGTCAGGATAATACTGCCCTCAAGGAGTGAGTTAGGAAGTGTTCCCTCCTCTTTAATTTTTTGGAAAAGTTTGAGAAGGATTGGTATTTGTTCTTCGCAAGTTTGGTAGAATTCACCAGTGGAGCCACTTAGGTCCAGGGCATTTATTTTGGGGAGGTTTTTGATTACTCTTTCAATTTTCTTACTAGTTGTAGGTCTATTCAGATCTTCTATTTCTTCATGACTTAGTCTTGGTAGGTTTTGCTTCTATGGATTTGTCCATTTCATCTAGGTTATCCAGTTTGTGGGTGTACAGTTGTTCAAAGTATTCTCTTATAACCTTTTTCTTTCTGTAGAATCAGTAGTAATGTCTCCAGTTTTATTTCTGATTTTAGTATTTGTGAGTTCTCTCTTTTTTCCATTGTCCTTCTGGCTAAAGGTTTGTCAATATTTTTTATCTTTTCAAAAACAAACTTTTGGCTTCATTGATTATATCTATGGTTTTTCTGTTCTCTGTTTCATTTATCTGTACCTTAAACTTTATTATTTCCTTCCTTCTGCTAGCTTTGGGTTTAGTTTGTTCTTATTTTTCTTGTTCCTTAAGTCATAGAGTTAGGCTGTTGATTTGAGATCTTTCTTGTTTTTTTTTTTTTTTTAAGTCTTTATTGAATTTGTTACAATATTGCTTCTGTTTTCCTTTTTTTTTTAAATGATTTGTTTTTTTGGCCACAAGACATGTGGAATCTTAGCTCCCCGACCAGGGTTCAAACCTGTACCCCCTGCATTGGAAGGCAAAGTCTTAACCACTGGACCACCAGCGGAGTCCCTCTTGTTTTTTAATGTAAGCATTTATAGCTGTAAATATTACCCTTAGCACCATTTTTGCTCTATCCCATAAGTTTTGGTATGTTGTGTTTTTGTTTTCATTCATTTCTAAGCATTTTATTTCTTTTTAAAAATAGTTATTTATTTTTGGCTGTGTTGGATCTTCATTGCTGTGCACAGGCTTTCTCTAGTTGTAGCGAGCAGGGACTACTCTTTGTTGCGGTGCGCAGGCTTTTCACTGCTGTGGCTTCTCTTGTTGCGGAGCACAGGCTCTATGCGCACGGACCTCAGTTGTGGCACACGGGCTCAGTAGTTGTGGCACATGGGCTTAGTTGCTCTGAAACATGTGGGATCTTCCTGGACCAGGGCTCGAATCCTTGTCCCCTGTATTGGCAGGCAGATTCTTAACCACTGCGCCATCAGGGAAGTCCCTAATCTTTTTTTTTTTGGAGACAGAAGTCCAGAAGTCCAGAAGCACCATATCCAAACGATCCTATCTCCCATCTGTTCTCTTAAGATCTCATTTATCTTTCAAGAAGTCATTTGTGTTCTCATAAATGCCTTTTCTGCCTCCCTTCTAAGAAGTTATTTAGAAGGGGGGAAAAGAAGCAGGGAGGGGTGAGATAGGGGTAGAGGATTAAGAGGTACAAAGTACTATGTATAAAATAGGCTACAAAGATATGGTGATATAGTACAACACAGGGAATATAACCAATATTTTATAATAACTGTAAATAGAATATAACCCTTAAAAACTGTGAATCACTATGTTATATACCTGAAACATATAATAATATTGTATATCAACTGTACCTCAATAAAAAAATTAAAATAAATAAGCAGTAACTATATATACAAAAAAAAGTCATTTGTGTTTTCATAAATGCCTTTTCTGCCCCCCTTCTAAGAAGTTATTTATTCTCCCAGAAATGGCCCCTCTACTCTTCTCCAGCCCCACTCTAACCAGCCGTATTTTTAAAAAATGTTTTATTTATTTATTATTTTTGGTTGCATCGGGTCTTAGTTGCGGCATGTGGGCTCTTCGTTGCAGCGTGCAGGTTCCTCTCTAGTTGTGGCATGCAGGTTTTCTATCTCTAGTTGCGGCGTGCGGGCTCCAGGGCACATGGGCTCTATAGTTCGCGGCACACGGGCTCTCTAGTTGAGGTGCGCGAGCTCAGTAGTTGTGGTGCGCGGGCTTAGTTGCCCCCCTCATGTGGGATCTTAGTTCCCCCACCAGGCATCGAAACTGCGTCCCCTGCATTGGAAGGTGGATTCCTTACCACTGGACCACGAGGGAAGTCCCTAACCAGCTCCTTGAGTCACATTTTTCTGTGAACTCCTGTGTACATATGTAAATAAAAACCTGTCACTTTTCTTGCTAATTTGTCTTTTGTCATCTTAATTTGTAGGCCCCTCATCGCAACATAAGAGGATAGAGAAAACATTGTTTTTCTTCTTGACATAACTGTCTTGTTAGGAAAAGAGGAGATAGTACGTGTAACACTAAAGATTTGGACAGAGTTGAGTATTTTTAAATTCTTGCATTGCTTGCTATCTTGAGTAAATTATTCAACCTGTCTGAACTTCCTTTTACTTCATCTGTAAAATGATATAGTGACTTTACCTATTTCTCAGGTTTGCTGTGAAGGTAAAATTAGATAATGTACGTAAAGTGCTTAGCATAGCATCTGGCACATAGCTTTGTTTGCTTTGGCTAACATTGTTCATCCTGATGTTTGTAGCTGTCATAGCAAAGTTTTTATGTGTTATGACTTTGATGACTGTTGAATTAGTTTGGGTTGAAGGTGGCATGTTTGGGCCTGCAGGGGAGGAAAAATAATTTTCCCTCTACCTTTCTGAGTCCTTGGCAGAGACTCCTGTAATGAAAGACAGATTAACAAGAGAAAAAGAGCAGTTTATTTGCTTATTTATTTTAAAAATTTATTTTATTCAAGTTGATTTACAATGCTGTGTTAATTTCTGCTGTACAGCAAAGCGATTCAGTTATATATATATATATATATACACACATTCTTTTTCATATTGTTTTCCATTATGGTTTATCACAGGACATTGAATATAGTTCCCTGCGCTATACAGTAGGACCTTGTCTGTCCATTTTATATATAATAGTTTGCATCTGCTACTTTCAAACTGCCAATCCTTCCCTCCCTTACTCCCCTACCCCCATCCCCCCTTGGCAATCACAAGTCTGTTCTCTATGTCTGTCAGTTGAAACAGAAGTTTATTAACAGGTATACCTCATGTATACATGGGAGATACCCAGGCAAAGATGAGGAACTCCCCGAGGTGGCTTAGAATTCAGACTTAAATGCCATCTTAATAGGGAAAGTGGAGAGGGGATGTAGGTCTCGTAGGGGAGTGTAAATAATTTTTAGAAAAGATGAATGGACCCTTAGAAGAACTGACGGGAAGTATGACAGTTTGGGACAAAGTTTGTCTCATCTTCTCTCCTGTGATAAGAGTCAATCTTGGGACTTCCCTGGTGGTGCAGTGGTTAAGAATCTGTCTGCCAGTGCAGGGGACATGGGTTCGAGCCCTAGTCAGGGAAGATCCCACATGCCGCGGAGCAACTAAGCCCCTGCGCCACAACTACTGAGCCTGTGCTCTAGAGCCTGTGAGCCACAACTACTAAGCCCACATGTCACAACTACTGAGGCCAGCGTGCCTAGAGCCCATGCTCCGCAACAAAAGAAGCCACCGCAATGAGAAGCGTGCGTACCGCAATGAGTAGCCCCCACTGGCTGCAACTAGAGAAAGCCCAAGCGCAGCAACAAAGGCCCAATGCAGCCAAATATAAATAAATAAATTTATAAAAAACAAACAAAAAGAATAGATTATTAAAAGAAAAAAAGAGTCAATCTTCACTGGTTGATGAAACTGCCCAGCAGGGGATTTTTTTTTTTTTAAAATTTTTATTTATTTATTTATTTTTGGCTGTGTTGGGTCTTCGTTTCTGTGAGAGGGCTTTCTCTAGTTGCAGCGAGGGGCCACTCTTCATGGCGGTGCGCGCGGGTCTCTCACTGTCGTGGCCTCTCCTGTTGCAGAGCACAAGCTCCAGACCCAGCAGGGGATTGGGAACAATTCAGTTCCTTTTGGAGGATCTGTCTTTAGGTAGATAAGGGAAGTTCAGGGAAAGCCTCTCTCTGCATCTGCTGTTTTTCAAGTGTGTACAGCTCAAAATAATCAGTGTATTAAAGGGGCATATTTTGGGGTGTCCTGAACTCCTACAGTCATATTTTGGGATTCTGTTACAGGCCTTTATGTAGCCAATCAAAAGGAATTTTAAAAGCAACTACAGGGAAGTTTTAATTCTTTCCCTCCCTTGAACTCCTGTGGCCCTTTAAGCACTCACATGTTAAAAAAACATTTTTGTTTTATCTCCTCTGCTTGATCCTAAGTTTCTTGAGCATAAAGACTATCTGTGTGTATTTCCTGTAGATAATTAATAAAAATTTATTTAACAAATGAATGATTCTCTTGCTGTCTTTTGCCGTGAATTTACTAAACTCACCAAATAATTTATTTTGTGTCGGAGAGATCTAGCTTGGTTTCTTAAAAAATGATTCCTACCATCAGAGAGGCATCATGATATTTCCTGAGGGTAAAAATCTGCCCTTGGAAAAAAAATCATTATTAGAGCCAGAAAGGGAACTCAGGAGTCCAGGCCAGCAGTTATAAACATTTAATCTCACTTTTTATGGTTGTGAATTGCCGGGGGCATTGCAAACACTCAAACTGCAGAATGGTCAGGCAGCAGCACTAAGGGGAACACATTGGGATCAGATCAGGAATTTGTTGGAAAAGGTAGGAAAGTCATTTAGCTTCTACCCCTTCTGGTGCAACTGCAGGGCCTGAGGGTGGGGGTGGGGTGTTCTTTTTATGTTTCAAAATAGGAAAGGAATGAGAAAGCTGAGGACTTATAGGGTAAATTTGCATGAGAATAGGGGATTGGAGAACTGAGTGAAGTCCGGGAAGTTTGTATGTACTCTAAAGGCCACTGGGGTGTCTGAGAAGTCTCAGGTTAAGCAGAAACAGAAGAAGCACAGAGAAGACAAAAGTAATTTTACGTCTAAGATATCCTTTTTTTTTCTTATCTAGAAAATGACATTTTCCTCCTGAACAGTTGGCTGCACTGAAAACCTTTGATCCATCTTCTTTTTCTTGTAGAGTAGGAGCTGAAAGGTATTTCTAATTGACACACTGCACACTCAGGTAGCTTATTTTCCAGTTGCTTTTTTTTTTTTTTTTTAATTTTGGCTGCACCACGCAGCATGTGGGATCTTATTCCCCAACCAGGAATCGAACCTGTGCCCCCAGCATTGGAAGCCTGGAGTCTTAACCACTGGACCAACAGGGAAGTCTCAGGTAGCTTATTAAGGCAGCATCTGTAGGGTAACCTTGCTTACCTGGTCCACCCCTTTGAGGCACCGGAATCTGGACCTTCATTGTCAGTTAGGGGTTTTCTCTGAATATGGCTATAACAATACCGGGTGGGTTCATCAGCAGGGAATTTCACAGAGCTAATAAAGGCATTAATTAAGAATGCTAAAACGCTCATGTGGAAGGAGACCTAGATCCAATTTATTCTGTGCTGAATGTAAGCACCATTTTCTATATAACAACTACAGATACCTTACAGTGTGGTTCTGCTATTAATTTATAATCCTTCGCTGCTGGAGACTTGGGGAAACCTTTAGCTGTGTGTGCCTAAAGGAAGGGACTCCGCTGTGTCTATTCTCCTCTTTTGTCAGCCAGGTTCTGTGTTTTGTCTGCTGACCTTTTTAGAATGTCCCATGCTACTCTTATCTGGCACTAGTTTGCACTGGAATGGTTGCTTCGTCCAATAGGGGGCCTTTCCTTTTTCTGCTACTAACTGAACGTCTCATACAGCAAAAATGCTCTGTTTAGAGCTCGAATAACAGAGTCCTTGTTACTGAGTAAAGGCTGTTAGGCAGCTCCAGTGGGCGTGGCCAAGTGTTTGCTGTCTACTTTATGCCGGGGAAAGTCTTTTCTCATGTTAAAAAAGAGACAGCAGACCCCAAATGGAGTCACTTGTGCTAAACCCACATCAGCAAACCAAGACTTAATACCTAACCTAATTGCAGTTTCAATCTCTCCTGGGGATGTGATCTTTAGCCAGTCCATCTGGAATTGCCTGCTCAGCACTAGTGAGGTTATCAGCTCGAGGGACCCCTTCCGTCCCCATAGGAAGGTGACCTTTCCTGAAACATTCCACTCTTTGCTAGAAACTTCCTTTTCCCGCCCCCTTATGACTATAAACACCTTCTATTTTGTATAGCTCCTTACGGTTCCTTTCTTCTGCTAGATGGGGTGCTGCCGGATTCATGAATCATTAAGTAAAGCCAATTAGATCTTTATATTTTCTCAGCTGAATTTTGCTTTTAATACTCTGTATCTTTTAACTTTCAGAAATGATGGGAGAGCTCTAAGTTCTAAGCAGGTGCCATTTCCCACCTCTTGGCATTGTTTTTTGGTTGTTCATGTGCTCTTCAATTCTACCCCACCCTACAAAATGCTCTCAGAGCTCAGCTTGTACTGTAACTAATTTATTGTGTGGCTAGTTGTCAACACATTGTCTCCCATGTTAAGTGCCAGGAGGGCAGGCACCAGTCTCTCCTGTTCACTGTTGTATCTGCAACATCTAGACCAACATCTCTCCCACAGAGGGTCTCCCATCAATGGTTGTTGAATGAATGTCTCCTTCCCACTGGGGCAGAAGGAAGAAGCCTATATACTTGCTTATTTTGGTGGAAAAAGAAACTTCCAGACTGAGTTGGACTTAAAAAGATTTCCCATTAGGCAGATTCCTGGATGCCATGATAAATTGATGTAGCTTTAACTGCAGTCACTTAAGAGTTTTTCTGTTTAGTCATTTCATGCTCATTATCTTTATAGTTTTTATTATAAATTTTGAAAGGGAAGAGGCATTTCACAAGACCAAATGAAATAAAGAATTTGGGAAATTATCCAGCTAATTCAGGAAAAAAAATCATATATGTGTTCAAATATAAGGCAACATGGAATGTAATACTATTTCCTTTTTTTTTGTTTTTTACAATGAGAATATTTATTTTTATCAACTTGAATATACAAAGTTCTGTGGATATAGAGGAAATAGTCCAATGTCTACTCATTATATTTAATTATTAATTTAATTACGTATTTAAAATTTGATATTTAAAGTCACATATAAAACGCATTACTTTAAAAGTAGGTGGGGCTTCCCTGGTGGCGCAGTGGTTGAGAGTCCGCCTGCCGATGCAGGGGACGTGGGTTCGTGCCCCGGTCTGGGAAGATCCCACATGCTGCGGAGCGACTGGGCCTGTGAGCCATGGCCGCTGAGCCTGCGCGTCCGGAGCCTGTGCTCCGCAACGGGAGAGGCCACAACAGTGAGAGGCCTGCGTACAGCAAAAAAAAAAAAAAAAGTAGGGATGGAAAAATTTTAACTTATGCTATTACAGACATCTTTGGCATCTATTTTCTTTCATCATTACCAGTCACAGTTTTTCAGAGCACTTTGTCTGTATTTCTGTCTAAATTGTTTGAGACAGAGCACTTTCTGAATCCATGAATGATGAAGGTCACTGGAAATTTCAACCCAAGTCACAAGTAGCCATTCATATAATGTTATAGCCAGTGGGTTTTTTATTTCTCCTATTGGCTTCCTGACTCATCTATGCTGGCCACAGTCTAAAGTACTTCTGTATTGCTTTAGGTGATTTTTGAAAGTCTTGATTATAATGACATCCAGTACTTGTAATTTTCATACCTCCATACAATTAATGTATAACAATATGCCCTTTAAAGAATCAGTTTCATTTGTTTATACCTATAAACATCCAAAATAGTATTAATTAAAGTTAGGCTAATATGTGTTCCTCAAACCGTACTTTGTAGTTCAAAATAGAGTAATGGAAAGAGTACTTTACAATATGAAAGACTTCATAGGGACTCAAATACAAGAATTTTCCACTTTTTCTGAGGGTTAATTTTGGGAATACGTTGGCTTGCATTTAAACACATGAAACATTTCCTACTGGCTATTTTGGGGGTGTTCCCTGAGATCTAGACTGGTCTGTCCGTTGATTAATTCATTGGATCATTCTTTAGTTTTCAATGTCACCTTAAGCAATTATTAACTAGAAAATATTTAATGTGCAATATTTAGGGAGTGATTTTTTAAAAAAGTAATTTGTAGCCTGACTTGCTAAAGATGAATTTTGAAACTAGAGATTATTTGCATTCTTTAATTGTTGCCTCCCTGATCCATTCTTCTTGTCTTCCCCCACCACTCCTAACAGAGGTGTTACAAAGGATACAATCAGAGAACTATGGGATTTAGCTCCTCAGTCTGGCTGCTGCGCTAAGTCTCATTTCATTGATTCCAACACTTACTGTACTCCCTCCACCTCATTTTTAACATCTCTGAAATCAAGATGCATCTTACAACTGAAGGCATCTACAATTATTATCTTCCAAGTCACAGTTGTGATATGGTTGCAGGAATCTGGTCGTAGCTATTCATATTGTTGACACTGTAGTTGAGTTATATGCATTTAGTTGCCATTTACAGTGTCTTCAAAATAATCTCACTGTGATTTGGCATTGAAACAAAAAGTTATTATATTTACCAAAATGTGTGGAAAAGAGCAATGTGATATATAATGAAAATCTATGACAAAATAAGTCTAAAATGAAATATGGTAGTATTTGCTTTGGATTGAAAAGTTGAATCTCATGTCCTTTTCTTGGTAAATTTCTTGTCCTGATGTGCTTAATGTACTCCTCCTTTCTAAGATCACATTTAAAGGAAATTGTCTGCGGTCTGTTTACTAAGAACTTTGCTCAAGTTCAACTGCAGTTTTTCAATTAAGACTCTACTTCAAAGCATTACAAAGGGGAGTGAAAAATCTGGTGAACATGTTGCAATGACAGGATGTATTAAAACCCATAAAGGTGAATGAGGATTTGAGATTATAGGAGTATCACAGCTAAATAAGTTACATAGTGCACTGTTTTCTCTCTCTCTTTTTTTAAAAAATCATTTTGGACAGCTAATTAAAAACATTTTTTTATTTATTTAATTTATTTATTTTTGTCTGTGCTGGGTCTTCGTTGCTGCCTGCGGGCTTTCTCTAGTGCGGTGAGCAGGGGCTACTCTTTGTTGCAGTGCGTGGGCTTCTCATTGCGGTGGCTTCTCTTGTTGCGGAGCACGGGCTCTAGGTGTGCGAGCTTCAGTAGTTGTGGCACGTGGACTCAGTAGTTGTGGCTCGTGGGCTCTAGAGCACAGGCTCAGTAGTTGTGGCTCACGGGTTTCGTTGCTCGGCGGCATGTGGGATGTGCCCAGACCAGGGCTCAAAACTGTGTCCCCTGTGTTGGCTGGTGGATTCCTAACCACTGCGCCACGGGGGAAGCCCTGGACAGCTAATTTAAAAAAAAAAAAAAAGTTATTTATTTGGCTGTGTCGGGGCTTAGTTGTGGTGCACAGGCTTTTCGTTGTGGCACGTTGGTTTTTCTCTAGTTGTGGCGTGCGTGCTCTCTAGTGGCGCGCAGGCTCCAGAGCACCCGAGCTTAGTTGCCCTGCGGCATGTGGGATCTTAGTTCCCCCACCAGGGACTGAACCTGTATCCCCTGCTTTGGAAGGCAGATTCTTTACCACTGGACCACCAGGGAAGTCCTGTAGTTTTTTCTCTTAAAAAAAATCTCTTATGGCTTCAGAAGGAATTGTTTGAAGCCGTTATCAACAAGGTTGGGGCCATTCGAGTAATCATCAGACACACATTTGTTGAGAAACTACTATATGTAGGACTCAGTGTTCATTTGTATGTGATATTTAGTGTGCCTGCTCTGTGCTAAGTATTGTGCTGGGCTCCAAGAATAAATAGTAAAACGGAGGATCACAGCCCCCTTGGAACTTATTTTTTTATTGAAGAAGGCAGGTCAGTGTTAGGAGGAAGCATTTCTAAGTTTTCACTCTGATGAACCTGAAAGTCATCTTTGGCCACTGCCCTGCAGGGTGGACCATGAATGACGAGAATCAGTCAAGGTTCCGGCAGGAAACACATAGCACACTCCAAGTGGGGATTTTGCAGAGTGGTTTGTTTTTTTTGTGGGGGCCATGTTGCATGGGCTTGCGGGATTGTAGTTCCCAGACCAGGGATTGAACCCCAGCCCCGGCAGTGAAAGTACTGAGTCCTAACTAATGGAGTGCTAGGGAACTCCCTGCAGAGTGCTTATAAAAGGGATTATTGACAAAGTTGTGGGCAGGATATAGGAAAACCACAAGGATAATTTAGTACTTGAGGAGCCAGTAATAGTCATGGGGGGAGGCTGGAGGGTGGGGTAGGGTGGAGGGTGAGGGGGTGAGATCCCCACCTTCAGGCCTGAAGAGACCTGAACTTCAGCGGAAACAGAGGAAAATCACAGACTCCAAGGAAAGAAAGTTTTTCAAGTGTTTAGAGAGGTGCTTTGATAAGATTAAGAAAGATGGTTCTGGATACAAACAGGCCAGGATTTCAGTGTAGCTCTTTACATAGAAGTTGGTCTTCTGAGACTGTTAACTTCTCCCAGCATCCACTTTCTCTTCTTCCTTTTAGTAAAAGCATGTCTTAGAGTTTTCACTGGCCACATGGTTTCTCAGCTACAGGCTCTATTGCCCACCTAACTCTGGACATGTGACTAAATCTGGACCAGTGGGAGGTGGGCAGAGGTGATGCATGCAACTTCCGGATCATCTTCTTAACGATACTTGGTTCTAACCCTCTCCCCCCATTTCCGTTGGCTGGGCGTCAGCAATAATTGGAGCATGTTTGGAAGCTAAGAAAGATCCATCTCTCACCTCTGTCACGTGAGGGAGAAATAAATTTCTGTCTTATTTAAGCTGCCATATACTTAGCTCTTTTTGTTACAGCAGCATAGCTAATCCCTTAACTAATATATTATGTGACTTTGGCATAAATTATATTATCTTGCTAAGGCTTAGTTTCTTTATCATAAAAATAATTTCCTCTTCATAGGGTTTTTGTGAGGGTGAAATGAGGTAATGTCTGTCAAGTGATTAGCATAGTGCTTGGTACGCATTCATTGAAACCAAGCATGGTTGAACACTGGGTGTTGTACAAAATGAGGCAGCTAGTGAGAGACCTGCCGTGGGTGTATGTGAAATAACAAGAAGTCTATATATTGGTCTTGACCCCCCGTTCCTGCTCATATCTGGACTTTGGTTTCTAGCAGAAGTCCTAAAACACTTGTAATTTCGTGAGTGGTAGGAGTGTCTGATAGAGAGCTCCTAAATCCCTTGGAATTTCCCAGATAATAGGAGAATATTTTGTCTGATAAGGCTACTCTTGGTAGGTTCCTGAATGGGTACCGATCACCAGAAAGACCAAGTCATGATTAGAAGCATAGAATTTTCAGGCCCACCTGCTGTTCTCTGGAGAGGGGAGGGGGGCTAGAAATTGAGTTAAAATTCAGTCATGCTTACATGATGATGCCTCTGTAAAAATCCTTGAACAATGGGGTTCAGAGAGCTTCTGGGTTGGTGAATACATCTGTGTGCTGGGAAGGAGGTGCACCCCAATTCCACAAGGACAGAAACTCCTGTGCTTGGGATGCTTCTGAACCTTGCCTGTGTATCTCTTCATCTGGCCGTTCATCTGTGTCCTTTATCATATCCCTGAGTTCTATGAGCCATCTTTGTAAATTATTGAACCTGAGGAGAGGGTAGGGGAACTCTGATTTTTTTTTTTTTTTTTTTGGCTGCACCACTCGGCTTGTGGGATCTTAGTTCCCCGACCAGGGATTTAACCCCGGACCCTCGGCAGTGAAAGCACAGAGTCCTAACCGCTGGGCCACCAGGGAATTCCCTCCTGGGAATTTGAAGAAACCCTGGAGGGGTGGACATGAGGGTGCTTTGGTTCTCTATGTGGCTTTTATCTGGTCTTACATGGATCCCAAGAAACTAGGAGTCTCTAGCTGACATCAAAGTGACACAGTGACTATCCTAGCTTAATATTCTTGGACACATGTGCAAACGTAACTGTGGTAACTTTCCAAGAGTGGAGTCAAAGAATAGTTGTTTCTAACGGTTTTGATTGCTATTGGGTTGGCTGATTTTAAGTTGATAGACAGGATCTGACAGCCTCACCTGTAGAGCTGGTATATCTCCTGCTTTTCTGCATCTTCTCAGGGTTCTGCTTTTTGTCTGCCTTGGAACCTTCTGGGGGCCTTGGTGGTATCCACTTCCTGAGAAGGGCCATATTCCCATCTGGATAGGTAGCTTTTAGTCATGCAGGCCCTGGGTTGTTGCTGGGCCAGCCTGTGAGTGTGTGGGGACACCTGAGTGGGGGACTCAAGGTATAAACATTCATCTGATTTAGATACTGTGCTTGGAAAGCTTTAGTGGCACAGTGAGCTAAATGGCTGTGATGTCACGATACAGCCACGGGGGTGGTAGTGTTTGTGCCTCATGTATGTTTTGTCAGAATGGTGCGTGACATGATCATGTGCCACAGATAGCTGTCAATAGTAATTTCAGGGATCATCAGAGATGCTGGCTAGCACCTGGATTTAATGGAAAGACCATTATCTCCTCCTGTGGAATGCTTCCTGTAACCAGAGTCTTTATGGGGTGTTTTGAGAGGTAATCCAACATTTCTCTATTTGCCTCAATAAAAGGCAAATTCTTTCTTGAAGCCTCTGGCTTTGTGGCTGTATAATCTACACCCTAGGGACACTAGTGCTGATTTCTAGCAGGCAGTATGAAATCTGTTTTTGTCTTAGGATCATGGCTAACCAACCTCCTTATTAAGGTAATTTAAAACTGGTTTACTCATTCCCTGCCCACCTCACCTGTCGGACTCTATCTGCCTACGGCTACCAGGACTCAATCACCCCTCCCTGCATTTGACCCCAACACCCCCGCTACGCACCTTCTTGAACTTGCCCCTTGCCTTCCTAAGACTTAAAAATCTATCGGGTATCCTCCCACTTGGCTGAACTCCTGGCCTCAACCCACGCGAGGCACCTCCATCTTATTAACAATCAGGCGCCAGTGGGACCTGTTGCTTTCCAGAGGTTCTCTTAGGTCAGGTTCCTGGGACACAGACTCCGAGATGGAGATTCGCATGCAGAAGTCGTGTTGAGGAGTGCGCTTGGTATCAACAGCTCAAGGAGTGAAGGAAACAGGACTGAGCAGAGGGAACGGTTGAGCTACAAGGCAATAACGAGGGCCTCAGCCAATCTCAAGGGGAGCTCAGAGCCGGAGTGGCTCTTTGGAGCTGTCCCAGATTGAGCGTCTTTGTACCAGGACACTTCCCAGTCATTGGTTGTGGTCTTCCACTAGGGAGAGAGAAGAGATTCAACTGTGACCGTTAGCAGCCAACACTCCCAGCAGCTGGAGGAGTGATGTCTGTGCTCTGCTGCCCTGCTGCCCCCCACCCTGCCCCACCCCACAGGAGGGAATCTGGGTGGTGCATCACAATGGGCACCGCAGGGCTAGAACATTATCCTCACGCCTTCTTGGAGCAGGATCTGATGCACCTGGTGAGAGAAGACCTCCTCCCCTTTGAAGTCCATAGTCATATTTTTTGTTCTGGGAAATTTTCTCTTCTGATCACAGCATCTTGGCTTTTCAAATTTTTATTTATTAAATTACATGGGAGTTATATGTGAGGTTCTGGTCTAGGCCTGGAGAGGGATGGAAATGTGAGTTACACTAGGTCGTTTTCCTCAAAGGGATTCACAAGCTGGTGAATGGAATGGGGCTGGTGGAGAGGGTCATAGAAAGTGGGACAAGAGGGAAGGGCTTTGTGCAGGCAAATTGAATGAGTCTTCAGCGTTGAAGGCTAAATCCTAACCTTGTCTCATGTAAATTTTGCCTGGGCAGCATGAGTGGACACAGCCAATCCTCCCAGGTGTGGCCTTGGAGGGCAGATTTGGGGGAGGGCCATTTCCTTTTTAACTTAAAAGATCATGCATAAGCAAGGACTGGAAGGTGGATTAAAATGAATGTCTGTGATAAACATCTCTATCTGTATTACTGAAAAACTAGAACATGCAGAAAGTAGAAAGGAAAAAACCCATGAACTCCCCACCCAGAGAAAACCATTGTTAATCTTCTGATGCATTTTGCCCCCTCTGTCCCCCTCTCCCCTTTTGAAAATGTGGGAGATATGATCACTTTCTATAATTTTGCATCCTATATTTTTGGTTTAACACTGGTAAAGTGCAGGCAGTCTCTGGAGCATCACTGCCTAGGTTCAAATGCCAGCTTCCTCAGTATCTGTGTGACTTTGGACAAGTTAGTAATCTTTCTACAGATTACCTTCTCATTTCTAAAATGGGAGCAATGAAAGGACTTTTTCCAATAGCATCTCTTATGAAGATGGAATGAGCTAGTATGTGTGAAGCCTGTCGTGGTCCGAGCGCGGGTTGGAAAAGAATTTCCAGACACAAGGCAGAGTGTAAGGAAAATAGAGTTTATTAAAGAGAAGGGTGGGTTGCTTGTCTGTTTTCATAGCCACGGAAACTGCAAGTCATCTGCTGACTGGGCAGAGTATGTATACTTTCAGTGTGCTGAGCGGGAGAAAACCAGCAAACGTCTTTCCTTATATGGGGATGGGAAAGGGACAGGGCATGCTGCTTGGGAGGGTTCTGGGACATTGCAATGGTCACATTGTGACAGAATGATAGGAGTCCTGTAACTCTTTGTTCTGGCAGTATTGGCCCTTTGAGTTTATCTTGTTCTTTGTCTTTGGAGCACAACAGAAAGCCCTTAACACCATTCCTGGCTTTCAGAAAGTACTCAATAAATGTTAGCAATGATTACTTTCCCCATATTATTACATCTTTCTATATCTCATATACGTCTACGTAATAGTCTGTCCCGTGGTTGAACTCTGGTTTACTTTTGTTGGACGTCTAGGCAGAATCCATTCTTTTATTGTTATAAAAAATGTTGCAATGAACGTTTCTGTGCGTAAACAATTCAGGAATCTTGTATTTCTTTAGGCTAAAATCCCAGGAATAGAATTATTAGGTCAAAGGGTAGGCTCTTGACTCTGTATGTATGTGTTTTACTGTAGAACACATTTTGTGCAATTAAAATTTTGTTTATTTAATTGTGGTAAAGCCTATGACATATTATTAGTTGCTTTATTACATATGTTTCTAAAGCATTTAATAAAACATATAACTTAATGTGTTAAGAAACGGTTTAAAGAGTATGGAATCTGTTCTACAAATTTATTTTCTTTTTCATACACAGTCATAAACCGAAGATAGAATCCAGACTGTTCCTTACCTGATACCAGTATTGTTTTGGACATACTACTTAGGAAGGGTCTAGAATCTCTGAATTTTAGTTCCTGAACTCAGATTTCTAAGACATTTCTCTACATTTTGCATGGAATTTCTTAACACCAATTTCTACATATATATCTGTTTATTCACTTGCATGTTAGTTAAATCTATAGGTACTTGGATAAAAATATCTGGAACAAAAATATTCATATAGTTGATTGCTTTGTACTTCAATGGAATTTTTAGATGATATAGTATCTGACAAATTTGTAAAGTTTATTCATCCGGGAACCTTCCCAACAGTTCAAACTCAACTGACTCAAAACCCAGGAGCACTGGGAATTCCTTGGCGGTCCAGTGGTTAGGACTTCGTGCTCACACTGCTGGGGCCCCAGGTTTGATCCCTGGTTGGGGAACTAAGGTCCTGCAGGCCATGTGGCTTGACCAAAAAAACCAAAGCAAAATGAACAAACAACAACAAGAAAAAACCTAGGAGCACTGAACTGACAGAATGAGATTTTTATGGATTCTTCATAACTTCTATGTTCATAATTGTTTCATCTTGTTGAAAGATGGTTTTAATTTCTTCTTTCCAACCTGTGTGTCTTTTATTTATTTTTCTTGTCTTATTTCAATAACTAAGAACTTGAATAAAATGTTGAATGGAAGTGGCAAGAGTAGGCAGAACACTCAGCATTTCACCATTAAATATAGTGTTAACTGTAGGTTTTATTTGTAGATATTCTGTGACCTATTTCCCTGTGCATTTATTTTTATTATATATGGTTGTTGAATTTTGTCAAATTCTTTTTTTGCCATCTATTGAAATTACCAAATGATTTTTCTCCTTACTTCTGTTATTGTGATGAATTATATTGATTAAAATTTTTTTTTAAATAAACTTATTTATTTTTGGCTGCGTTGGGTCTTTGTTGCTGTGCACAGGCTATTTCTCTAGTTGCGGCGAGTGGGGGCTACTCTTCGTTGCGGTGCATGGGCTTCTCCTCGCGGTGGCTTCTCTTGTTGCAGAGCACAGGCTCTACGCACACAGGCTTAAGTAGTTGTGGCACGTGGGCTTCAGTAGTCGTGGCTCGAGAGCTCTAGACCTCAGGCTCTGTAGTTGTGGTGCATGGGCTTAGTTGCTCTGTGGCATGTGGGATCTTCCCGGACCAGGGCTCAAACCTGTTTCCCCTGCATTGGCAGGCAGATTCTTAACCACTGCACTACCAGGGAAGCCCCAAAATATTTTTGAACTTCCCTTTTCATTTCTTCTTTGAACCACAAGTTATTTTATAGTATGTTTCTTAATATTAAGATAACTGGATATTTCATATATTTCTTTTTGGTATAAATTTCTAATATAATTATGTTATAGTTGGCAGATATACTCAGTATGATTTCAATCCTCTTAAATTTATTGAAACTTATTTTGTATCCTAGCATATGGTCTTTACTGATGAATATTCCATGCCACTTAAAAAAATGTGTATTCTATGGTTATTAGTTGTAGCTTCCATAAATGTCAACTGAGTCAATTTGACTGATTTCGGTAGTAAGGTTTTATATATTCTTACTGATTTTCTGACACTTGTTCTGTCAGTTACTGAATAAAGAGTGTTGAAATCTTCTATGGCAAATGTGGATTTGTCTATTATCCCTTTGGTTCTGTCAGTTTTTGCTTCATGTATTTTAAAGCCCTGTTTTTAGGTGCACACACATTTATAATCACTATGTCTTTGTGATGAATTGACCTTTTGTCAATATGAAATGCCTCTCTTTTTCTCTGATGATATGGCTTGACCTAAAATCTCCCTGGCTGATATTAATATGGTCATTCCAGCTTTCTTGTCACTAGTGCTTGCATACCATGTCTCTTTCTATTGTTTTATTTTAAACTAAACTATACCTTAATATTAAAGTGGGTTTCTTGGGACTTCCCTGGTGGTCCAGCAGTTAAGATACTATGCTTCCACTGCAGTGGGCATGGGTTCGATCCCTAGTGGGGGAACTAAGATCCCCGCATGCTGTGCTCTGTGGCCAAAAAAATAAAAATAATAAAAATAAACATTCCAAGGCAATTAAAAAAAATAAAGTGGGTTTCTTGTAGTCTGCATGCAGGTGGGCTTAATTACAATAAGCCTGAGGGATTTTAGTTTTATTCAATCTATTAAAAATACTGAGAGAATGCTATGTTGCTTTATTTAAATAACTTTAAGTAAATTTATTATTTAAAATAAATAGTTGAATAGTATTTGACATGAAAAATATAGCACCCATATTTGAAAAATCAGCATACTTCACTTTTTTTTTTGTTTGTTTATGCCCTTCATTTCCTTCCTCCCCATATCACGGTGGTTAAGAGTGCAGATTCTGGGACTTCCCTGGTGGTCCAGTGGTTAAAGACTTCACCTTCAAATGCAGGGAGTGCAGGTTCAATCCCTGGTTGGGGAGCTAAGATCCCACATGCCTTGTGGCCAAAAAACCAAAACATAAAATGGAAGCAATGTTGTAATAAATTCAATAAAGACTTTAAAAATGGTCCACATTAAAAAAAAAAAATCTTAAAAAAAAAAGAAAGAATGCAGACTCTGGGGCTTCCCTGGTGGTGCAGTGGGTAAGAATCCACCTGCTAATGCAGGGGATACGGGTTCAAGCTCTGCTCCGGGAAGAGCCCACATGCCACGGAGCAACTAAGCCTGTGTGCCAAAACTACTCAGCCTGCGCTCTAGAGCCCACGAGCCACAACTACTGAGCCCGTGTGCCGCAACTACTGAAGCCCACACGCCTAGAGCCCGTGCTCTGCAACAAGACAAGCCACCGCAATGAGAAGCCTGCGCACCGCAACAAAGAGTAGTCCCCGCTTGCCACAACTAGAGAAAGCCTGGGCACAGCAACAAAGACTCAGTGCAGCCAAAAATAACTAAATAAAATAAATTAAAAAAAAAAAATGCAGGCTCTGGGGTTCACATCAGTAGGATTCTAATCTTGGCCCAACCCCTCTTTAGCCATGTGTTTGGGAGAGTTTCTTAACCTCTCCATACCTCAGTTTTCTTATCTGTATAATGGGAATATACAGATAAGAAATATACATTACCTTTCTAAGTGCTATTTTGAAGAATAAATGAGATAATTTATGCAAAGCACTTAACCCAATGCTTGGCATATAATAGGTGTTCAATAATTGTTAGCCGTATTATTACTGTTATTGCTACTACTACTAAACTTAACGATTTATAGGAAAGCAGAGATCTGCTTTCCACAGCAACTCTATTAACCTTTACTTTATTTGGATTCGAATAATCTAGTATTATTTATCCCATGTAAATGGTACATGGGATGTACTGTAGTTGTATAATCAAGTCATTAAATGTCAAGAAGGGAGCTTTCTTCAAGGGAGTGGCTGCACTGGACTATTCTTGGTGGCAGGGACTTGCCTCATGTCTCAGAGGGATAGAAAAGCTCATGAATGAAACCTGGGATCATAAAATGTCAAGAATAGAAGGTTTGTTCTTTTGCAGAAAACTGAGCCTCAGATCTACATTAGCCTTGCTGGAGCCTGTCACGCCCCAACTCCTCTGACAGAGCAGGAGAACCTTCCAAGGTCAAAATACAAATAGTTAAGTTAGGAAAAAATCTGCAAGTGGAAATTAGGTGGTTCAAATTTTGAATGTTTACCGGAAAGTGTTAGAGGCTGGTTGGCCAGAAATAGAGAAAGGGCTTCTGCTCTGAGTGAGAGTTTAGATGAAATTGTGCTGCTCAAATGATCTCTGATACAGAATTATTATCTTTACTTCCCAGTGCATTTTGCACTGAAACTTTATAAAATACAGTAAAAATGAGTTATTAGAAAAATACATCTAAAAAGCAAAGACGTACAGAATACAAGTCTAACTTTTTCTTTATCATTAATTCAACAGACAAACGTAATTGTTATAAAAGTTACTACATGTTTATTCTCAGTTTCCTGACCTATTTTGTTGTGGATCAGTAACAAATAGTTTGCAGACTGGCCCTGGATTTAGAGGACCTCTTTTTTTTTTTTTTGGCCACGCTGCACAGCTTGCAGGATCTTAGTTCCCCAGCCAGGGATAGAACCCACTCCCTCGGCAGTGAAAGCACGGAGTCCTGCCCACTGGACTGCCAGGAAATTCCCTAGGGCACCTCTTATAGTCTGACATTCTGTACTTGTATTTGAAACCCAAATAGCTGTGTCTTGAATCTAAGGGGAACTCCTCCCTTACACATCAATTAATTTTAAAAAAGTATTAATGAATTTTAAAATGTTTGTTTAAAACCTATCATGGATGGGTTAAACACATGCTACATATGAAAGTAAATGAGAAATGATCCCCTGTCTCAGTAACTATGGGCTAGTGGAGAAGCGAACATTCCTGTCTGTGATATGGAAGGGAAGCCGGCACATCTAGGAGAGCGCTGTGGGTGTGTTGCCAGGGGATCCAGAGTAAGGAGCATCCTTAATAGCAGTGGAGGAGTCAGGAGAGCTCTGGAGGACATGGCCTTGAAGGCTTGGAAGGCTGCAGGTGGGAAGATGCAGGGCCAGGTGTGTTGGAGGAATGAGTAACTCTCAAAAACCTTGGCATACTTCTTTTCATGTTTAAAACATCTCTGTGAGGTTGAGAGGTATTAAGAACCTCCACACAGACAGAAACTGAAGCACAGACATTCTGTTGTTGTAAAGCCCATAGGTGGCATTGAGCAGTTTGTCATGGACTGAATGTATCCCCTCAAAATTCATATAGTATTACAACCCTGCCTTCCAATGTGATGGTACTAGGAGGTGATTAGGATTAGATGAGGTCATGAGGGTGGAGCCCTCAGAATAGGATTAGTGCCTTTTTAAAATTTTATTTTATTTTATTTATTTTTTTTTGCGGTACGTGGGCGCCTCACTGTTGTGGCCTCTCCCGTTGCGCAGCACAGGCTCCAGACGCACAGGCTCAGCAGCCATGGCTCACGGGCCCAGCCGCTCTGCAACATGTGGGATCTTCCCGGACTGGGGCACAAACCCGTGTCCCCTGCATCGGCAGGCGGACTCTCAACCACTGCGCCACCAGGGAAGCCCTCAACAAGTTATTCTTTAGGTCACGGCTTTTCAAGAGACATCTCCATGATGTACTAATCAGTCAAAATTATTTAGGACAGATTCTGGGGTGAAGTTGAGTCAAGAGAATAACAAACCAGGAATTCCCTGGCGGTCCTGTGGTTTGGACTCAGCGCTTTCACTGCTGAGGGCCCAGGTTCAATCCCTGGTCGGGGAACTGAGATCGTGCAAGCTGCACAGCATGGCAATGCCCCCCCCCCCAATAATAATAGTAGTAAAAAGAGAATAACAAACCAATGTGTGCCCTGCTATGTGAGAGCCTTAAACCCCACCAGGGATGCAAAACACTAAAAAGTTAACCAAGAAAATAAACCGAGCTACGACAAGTGCCAACTGACTTGAAGTGCTTTGAGAATCCAGAGAAGGGAGAGGGGCTCTTGATATTTGGGGACTGTTGGGAAGCTTTAGAGGAGGATGCAGGGATTTGAGCTGGGTGTGGAAGGACAGTTCAGAAAAGTGCTTTAGGAGAGAATTTCAAGAGAGTGTTGTCATGGGTGTGGAACCCTGGAGATGGTAGGCTACCTAGTGTGGAGAGTTTCTGTTGCAGGGCAGTAGGAAGTAAGAGTGGAAAGATAAAATGGTGCCTATGTACTTTTTGAAAATTCTGTTATGGAAACTTCAAACATATTCAAACATAGAATAGTATAACGAATCACCTGCCACCATCAGCCAGCTGCAACAATAATCAATATTTTATCCTTCTTATTTTATCTACCCACCTTAGTCTTCATCATCTTCCTCCCCCCCATTCCCCCCACTGGAATACTTTAAAGCAAATCCCAGACATCATTCCACCCTTAAGTGCTTCATTATTATCTTGAAAAGGTAAGGGCGTCTTTCTGCAATATAAGCACAACATGATCATACCTTAAAAAATAAAAAACAATTTCTTAATATATTATTTAATTTTCAGTCCATGTTCGATTTTTGTCTCAAAATTGTCTTTTGTAAGACAAATTGTCTCAAAAATGTCTTTGTACAGATGGTTTTGTTTGAATCAGGATCTAAAAATGGTCCACACACATATTTGGTTGTGTCTCTCTTTTTTTAAAATTAATTAATCTTTGGCTGCTTTGGGTCTTCGCTGCTGCGCACGGGCTTTCTCTAGGTGCGGCGAGCGGGGACTACTCCTCAGTTGCAGTGCATGGGTTTCTCATTACAGTGGCTTCTCTTGTTGTGGAGCATGGGCTCTAGGCGTGCGGGCGTCCGTAGTTGTGGCATACAGGCTTCAGTAGTTGTGGCTTGTGGGCTCTAGAGTGAAGGCTCAGTAGTTGTGGCGCACTGGCTTAGTTGCTCCGTGGTATGTGGGATCTTCCCCGCCCAGGGCTCGAACCCATGTCCCCCGCATTGGCAGGCGGATTCTTATCCACTGCACCACCAGGGAAGCCCTGGTTGTGTCTCTTGAGTCTCTTGTCATCAACCATAATTCCCACTTACTCCTTTTAAAAAACTATGTATTTGTTGAAGGAAGTTGGTCATTTTTCCCATGGAATTTTCCATATACTCATTTGGCTGATTGTATTATCATGTTGTAGTTCAAAATGCTTCTCTGTTGCCTGAATTTCCTGGAAATTGGTAATAATGAGGTCCAGAGCCTTGATTCGATTCTGCTTCAGTTACTGTTATTATTATTTTGAGGGTGAGAATACTTTATAGGTGGTGCAGAGCAGTTCCTAATGCCTGTCATTAAGAGACACATAATATCTGACTATTCCCTTTCAGTGATGTTACAGTTGATCAGCAAATTTTAGTTAAAAACGCTGTTGTAGTTTTTTCTGTCCCTCTCTGGGATTCTGGCCTGAGACCATGGGGGCTGGGCTGCTGGACAAATCTAATTCACAGACCAGGCTGCACTCAGAATCACCCTTCCTCTGGGACCAGGGAGGCATTGTTCCCGGGCCAAGCTTACGCCTGACCTTTGCAAGCTTCCCTTGGGTGGTAGAATTCCCAGGAAGCTATTCAGGCCCTCAGGCAAATAAGGTTCCTGCTGGCCTGCCTACCAGTCTGTCAGACACTTCTGAATCTTTGAATGAAGTGAGGGAAGTCCAAAGAGATTTCTCAGGATGTGTGATATTAGATTTCTTTAGCAAGAATGCTTGTCACTTTGCCACTTTCCAGTGAAAAAATTCCCACTGATTGTGTCTAAAAATGCAAAATAAAATAAAGAATCAAGGCAATTTCACACGAAAATATGAAGCCATGGAAACTTACGGAGGTAATACAGGGGGGCTTTTCTTTTCCTTTATGGTCTTGAATTAAACAGCTTGCCCTTTGAACTGGATAATTTGATTATGTAGTCGAATCCCGTGGGCAATTTAGGTTTGCCCCCTAGATTATTATGACTCCCCTGCCCTCCATATATGAAGATAATTGTGTCAGCTTCAGACTTTTTAAACCTATAGTAGAATTTGGATTATGGTAGGCTTTAAATATAGGAAAATTGTTTTATGTAGATTGGTGAACGTGATAATTTAGTTTTTAATTCATTTGACTCAGCTGCTAAAGAGAGTTCAGCTTTAGAAATTAAGAAACTCTATACATACTTTTCTTTTATAGGATTTTGAGATCCTTGGCAAACACGAGGTAATAGAAAGCAAATGCATCTGCTCTGCCTCCTTGTTCCCTCAAGAAGGAACAAGGGGCTTGTTCTGTGTCAGGTGATATGCTGACCTTCTCCTGGATTAATTTCCACATTCAGGAAGGTTTTCTTTTTTCATAAGACATTAGTTTTGTTCATAGACAGTACTAAAATGTTTGGAGAGGTGTTATGAAGTATTTCACATGTTTTTCTGCATCTTTTAATAAAGAGGGCTTCTCAAATTTATTTATTCCATCTTAGGCTTTCTTTCTTTTTCTCTCTCTTTCACTGAAAACTGAACTAGATGAAGTCCCTAGAGGAACTTTATCTTATACATCATTGTTTCCCCAGTTCTGAGCACAGTGCCTGGCCCATGGCAGGTGTCCAGTGAATATTTACGGAATGAGTTAATGAGTGAAACGAACTTTGGGAATTTTCTTTCCTCTTTCCAACCTTAAATTTTCTTTCCTCTTTCCAACCTCCGCAACTAGGGCACCCATGTTTATTCTGATTTTTATGAAACTCTAAATATCAATTATAACCCACTCCTTTTGCCTAGAGAGATTTATTTTTCTTAGATAAATGCTCAGCTAAAGTCAAGTTGCTAACTCCAGTTTCTAGGTAATACTAGAATCAGGCTGGAACATTTTGACCAAGGGCTGTGGTTATGAAAAAACTTCCAAGACTAAAGTCAAAGATAATGGCACTGTATTAATTTCCTGCCGTAAAGTTACCGAGGTGGCTCAAAACAACAGGAAATTTATTCTCTCATAGTTCTGGAGGCCAGAAGTCTGCAATCGGTATCACTGGGCTGAAACCAAGGTGATGGCAGAGACTCCCTCCCTTGAGAGGCTCTTGGGGAGAATCCGTTCCTTGTCTCTTCCAGCAAGAAAATGGTTCTGGCGGCCGCTGCACCTGAAATATTTATCAAATATATTTTGAAAGTGGGTGGACAGAAAAGAATGCAAAATTTCAAGATAGAAATATGCCATTAAAAATTACTCTTTGCAGCAGAAATTGCAACTATTTTGCTAGCCTCCGGTGCTCCCTTTTCTTTTAGCTCTGTATACCCTTCTCCCTGAACTTTAGCAGGTAGAGATGATGGTGACCAGCCTTTTTTTGTAGCAGGTGGGGCTCTATGATCTAGTTCTCAATGCTGGGTGTGAGTTGAAGTGATGTGGGCAACTTCCACATCACTTTCTTGAAGAGAAATTGCTTGCCTTCTCCTTCCTCTTCTTCCTCTACCTTTGGGAAGAGATGCAGATGTGAAGGTCTGATCACACAGGTGAGAGTACCACCCTCCTGCCCTGTAGAACAATGAGATAGAGTGTGTCCTAGAGCACAGCTGCTTTACCACCCCATACCACCTGCTTCCCTCTGGGACTACAGGAGAGGGAAATAAACTGTATTGTTTGAGTCATCATTTCGGAGTCTCTTTGTTACAGCAGCTTAGCTCACCCATGAACTAATACACAGAAAAGATTAGGAATGAAGCCCGTTTCTTGGTTTCCACTACTGCTGTTTGTCTATGTGCTAAGACATGCTGGATGACAGATATTAATATTGCTTTGCATTGCTATATAATTTTTAAAAGACAATTCTTCATACTTCAAAAGAAACTAGTTATCACAGGCTGTGTCTGGGTAAGCTGATTATTTTGTCTCTTCTACACTGGGTTCACTTATGCCTGCTTAGAAAGTCCTGTTTTACTCTGAATTGCTAGAGTGGACTTTTCATTAGTTAGTATGAATCTATCACCACGATATGTCTTTCGTGGTGCAACAGCCTTCTGGGGACTCTTTAAAAGCCTTCATAAGAAATACAGTGTCTCCTAAATGTGTTTAAATGCACAAAAATAACCTCTGGGACATTGGCTAAAGAGAATCTCTCCTAAACTTTATTGAAAACAAATCACTTCTTTTCTCTTTTGTAAAAGAAAAAGATCAAGAAAAAATTTTTTTACAAAAGCAATTCACTTCAATTATTAACAAATTTAAAAATAGAGTGAATACAAAAAAAATTTTTTTTAAATAGAATGAAAAGAAAACTCATAAGTTTCATAATCTTACTATCCAGTAAGCAGCTTGGTATAAATTCTTTCAGTGCTTCTTCTATAAACATATGTATATTTACTAAAATCAGACTATATCTTATAGTTTTATCATTTCTTCCTTAGAAGAAAAACCAAATATTTTTGGTAAATACATCACTTTGACTAAGATGACTACCTTGGTAGCTGCAGAAGCCAGACTGGGCTCTCCCAGAGGGAAGGTGGATCTCCTACTGAGTGAATTTGGGTTTAGTATGTAACCTGTGCTTTATCCGTCTGCAAGTGGTGTGAGGTAGGGGAGAAGGAGCTGCACCGACCTGTCATCTGTAGAAACTTTGCTCATGATTTACAAGCATGAGAATCTGCTACGCCTATTGATTCAGCTCTGAATTGCAGGCTGTTTATTTTTTTCTTTCTCTTTCATTGTAGTGATGAGAGAGAGTTGTTTGCCTCGTTCATTCAAAATAAGAATCCAGTACGGTTCCTATGCTTCTTGCCGATTTTCCTTTTGAAAAAGCCAGAGGACTGGAATGTAGCTGATGTTCTGAGCATTTACCAGGTGCCAGGCGCTGGTTAACAATAATGTTTCCACCTCGCAAGACCCTAGATACTGTTAGTCCCTTAGTTCAATTTTTCATGTTGGAAAATGGAGACTCAGAGAGGTTAAGCAACTGTTGCACGTTCTTAGAGCTAGTAAGTGTCAGAGCTGAGATTTAAACCCAGTCTGTGATTTCTAAGCTCCCCTTTTAATCACGGTGCTTATTGTCTCCCAGAGTGAAACTAATTTACTTTTGCATCTTATTCTTCAAATACCCCAATTCCATCATATCTGTGACACATCATTATTTCACATTCCAATAACAAAGAAAAGTGCTGCTAACTACAACTGTAAGATGCATTTCAATTTCTGAGAAGTAATAATGTGAAAATATGTGTCTTAGAATCGACAAAATATGATAAAATCATAGAACTACTTTTTATAGAAACAAGAGGCTAATGCTGTGTTACCCACTTGCATGGGTGGTGCTGACAATGTGACTTCTTGGCGGGTCTAGTATATTCTCAGGGTGAGTTCTTGCAGGCAGGACCATACATAATTTTCAACTCACTTGCAGAAATGAGGGTTGTGTGGTTGGATTTGTTGCCACAGTTGGATAAGTCATTATTATTCTTGCCGATGGTCCCAGAAGCTTGGAAGCACCAAGCTGCCTAGAGCTACTTGAAAATAATAATAGAAAAAGAGAATCAGGGCATAATGGATGAGGTATCCATTTGCATTTGTGATTCTGGATGTAGGATATGTACCTCTAGCAGTTCTTTCCCTGCAATGATGTATTGAACAACTACAACAGCAATGGTTTGTGGTTTCCAGGAAATACCAGCCAAAAAATTACAACTGAAGAAGGAAATGAAATCAGTCTGGCAGAATCATTCCAGGAGTGTAGAATGAGAGCAACAGAGGAGTGAACACTGAGCCTTGAGAAATGCCTGCAGAAGGGGGTGAGAGAGAGAAGAAAAGGAGAAAGGTGGGGGAGGGGAGGGAGAAAGAGAGCGGAAGGAGGGGGAAAAAACCCTACAAAAGGGCTAAATCACAGAGGCCAAAGAAGGGCAGAGTTTCTTAAGGCAGAGGTGGTCCCTGGGGGTCCGATGCTACGGAAGGGTTCGTTGACAAATGACTGTTTTCTGTTCAGGGAGTGTAATGGGCTGATAGGAGAACAGAAGGCAGTTGGAAAGCAGAGAAGACTCCTCTCCCCTTTATAATTTTATCAGAAACGTTACAGAGGTAAGGGTGGGAGAATCTCCACACAGTGGCTGGACAGAACCTCATGATACGAGTGTTTATCCTGTGGGTCTTCTAACACCAGGGCTCACCTTCCTCCGCCTCCTTAAACCCTGCCCTCACTTGAGACCAGGACACCTCAACTCTCCAGATTACTTCCTGCCTCTTGGGCTGAACTTTGTCTATCACCTTGACTGGAGTGTTCTCCCTCTTCCTGCACCTTCAGTGTGGACTCTCCCCCTATTTTTATCCTTGGCCCTGTTCTCTCCCCTCGTCTACATGCTCTTTTTGGAAAATCTCATTTATATACCTGGCTTCAATCACCATCTGTTTGTTCATGATGCCTAAAACATGCCTCTAGCCCAACCTCTCACCTCAATTTCTGACTCAGCCTCCTTCCCTTCTTCCCTCCCTTCTGTTCTTCTATTTGATAAATTTTGCAGCAAGGTGTACATGGCCCAAGAGAATGTACTTTAGGTACTAATTTTGCCCTTAGCCTGATCTTATGTTTTCTGCTTTCATTTTCCCTCTCCCTCTCCACTCTCTCTTACCTGGACTTCAATCATTTTCCTGTTTTTCATCTTGGTTCGCTTTCGTTCTCCCAGTGTGAACTCTGTAACAGGAAAATTGGATCAAATCGGATGGAAATTCTTTAATGTCTCACCACTGCCTACAGGTTAAAACAACCACCTTTCCCAGGGACACAAGTCCCTTCATGATCTGGCCTCTGTCTACTTCTTTGACTTTATCTGTACCTGTTTCCCCCTCAAGTTTTGACTCAGGAATGCTGAATTACTGGTAGCTGTGGCTGTCACGTTTCTTTGCTTCTGCTTGAACTGTACCCCCTTCCCCACTTAATCTGCTGGACAAACTCATGGTCGCCCTCAGTTTTCTGACTCCCAGTGTGGATGCCCCATTACTCAAGTTCCAGCCGTACTTTTGCTTATCTCTGTTACAGCCGCTGCTGCCTCGTAACTCTCTGCTCTCCCCTGCTAGACTATAGGGGTTACAAGAACAAGGACCCCCTTTTCATCATTGTACCTTTGTGCCTAGTACACTCCTAGTGTTAAACAAGAGATTTTGGTGTCGCTGAGGATAGTTTTGTCCACCAAGAAGTGCATTCGGTGGTTTACTCTGGTTTTAGAAACTGTTGTTCATTTAGGCAACATCAAAAATTCAAGTTCCTTCTCTTAAGGTCAACTTAGAAATTTATTTTATTTATAAATCTGGCAGATCTCAACACTTTAAGCAGAGGTTTTAATATTTGGCCCCATTTACAAATCCAAACTTTTACATATTTGAAACTGTATTTATGACCAATAAATATGTTGATTCCTTTTTTAAGTACTTCAGATGTCTGGCTGTTAAACCTTCCTAAATGTTTAATTCCTATAAACCCAATAATTAAACATGTGACCATAAGTCACATGTAACTCGTTAAGTGTTTTCTGGGGCTCAACCTAAGCTAGTGGAATTCCCTTGCTCCCTGTCTGCCTCAGCTCCAGCATCCGTGGCTGGGAGCCCTTCCTGATCTTTAGGCAGGTATCTTGGCTCCTTCTCTGGAATCTGGCCTAGACTGTTCCCTAGGTACTGTCATCATCCTTCTATATAATTATCTCCCCCACTGAACTGCACCCCAGGCACCTAGCATAGTGTATCAGAGAATTCAATTCAATAAACTGTGAAGTGAGTTCATGGAGAGTTAAGGTATAGAGTATTTATCTTGTTAACTGCAATGATAACATTGTGGGTTAGGGAGCATCTTTCCTGTCCTCAAATTCCCCGCCCACCCCCCACCCCCCCAAGAGTTGGCTCTGGCGCCTCCCAGCATTGTGGTGAGCTTGGGATAAGACACAGCCTGGTTAACTTGCTGGACTTCTCCTTCAACAGAGACCAGGTCACATATGGGGGTGTACGATGCTTGCTTCATTGACCTGTAAATTGCAAATATCTCTTTTCATAATGAGGTTTCTGAAATATTCCTTGTTTTTCAGAAACTCAAGCAATTAGCTAAGTTGGAACTGGCAATCACCAGTGAAAGGACCAGATATTTCCTGTGCTATTGTTTCTAGTTATGACAGGGGTGGCACGGATTACTGGGGGAAGGAAGATTGAAATGTCAGTCTACATTTTATTCCCTTGTGTGTGACTTGGCAGGATCCTGACATTGTGATCTCCTTGAAGGTCATCTTGAGCCTTATATGTGCCCTGAACTTTCCTTTCAACTAAACAACTACAGCACAGCCTCTTGGCTGTATCTTATTTATTTATATTTATATCTTATTTGCTTTTAGCAACAGCAAGCAACGAGCTATCCCAGCCCAGAAAAACTGAGATGTGTTTTGTTTCTTTGGCAACTGTTATATTGCTCTTGGCTTTTTTTATTTGATGAGAAGGTAGTGGAGAAAAAAATGATAATGATTATCTCACACAGTATTATGTAGGTATTTTTTCAAAGCAATCTTACACTTGAAAATAATCTTAGAATACGTTAGAAAAATATAAAAGAAAAATATAAGGAAAAGGGAAGAATCATTACTGTAAGAAAAGGTAAAATATCATAATTGCCTTAAGAGAAAAAAATCTACAGTGTAATTAAAGGAGTCATTTTCAAAGTGTTTTTCATAACTTAAAAAATCGTCTTATGTACACGAGCAATGAAAATTGTGGGAATCTAATAAATGAAATGTAATCCTTTTCTATATTGCTCTCTCATATATTGTTGTACCTACTTACTACTAGTTTGTTTCTCACACTCACATACACACTTAAAGAATTAAGTACGATCCTAAAACAGAAGAAAATCAAAGATATATCAAGGATGTGCACTGCCTATTAATGTCTACTTATTTCAATATTAACATGGTATCAACAAATTTAGAAAACAGATTATACACTAACAGGGTAATGGTAATTTTTATCATATAAGGTAAGTACTTAAGCAATTCTTATATCTTAATTACAATTTGGAATAAACACTCATCTAGACGAGTAATAAGCTGGGCACTTTGTTTTGCAAAAAAAAGAAAAAGGAGTCAGGCATCACTAGGTGAAGAAAAACAGTAGTGGAGACTTCTAGCTGTCTACCAAACTCTGTTCTCCCATTCTTCCTTAGTATTAGAATGGTACTGGGGATCTTGGCTGCACTTCCAGGGACTGAATTTCTTGGTCCCCTCCCGACTTTACAGCAGTGGTCCACCTTTTTGGCACCAGGGACCGGTTTCATGGAAGACAATTTTTCCATAGACTGGAGGTGGGGGGACAGTTTCGGGATGATTCAAGTGCATTACATTTATTGTGTACTTTATTTCTATTATTATTACATTGTAATATGTAATTAAATAATTATACAACTCACCATAATACAGAATCAGTGGGAGCCCTGAACTTGTTTTCCTGCAACTAGATGGTTCCATCTGGGGGTGATGGGAGACAGTGACACCCGAAATGTGTTGCTTATGTCCAGTCTACTCCATAAGATGCAGCTTAATTGTCACTTGCCACTCACTGTTAGGGCTTTGATATAAGTCTGCAAGCGATTTATTATGGTCTCTGTGCAGTCAAACCTCTCAGCTACTGATCATCTGTATTTGCAGCCACTCCCCTCAGATCATCAGGCATTAGATTCTCATAAGGAGCGGGCAACCTAGATCCCTCACATGCACAGTTCACAGTAGGGTTCGGGCTCCTGTGAGAATCTAATGCTGCCGCTGATCTGACAGGAGGCGGAGCTCAGGCAGTAATGCCAGCGATGGGGAGCGGCTGTAAATACAGATGAAGCTTCGCTCGCTCTCCTGCCGCTCACCCCCTGCTGTGCTGCCGGGTTCCTAACAGGCCATGGACCGCTACCGGTCTGGCCCCCGGGGTTGGGGACGCCTGTTTTACAGCAAAGGGTGGCTGTGTGACTCAGCTCTCACTAGTGGAATGTGTGCAGGAGTATTGGGAGCAACTTCTTATTTTTTGTTTTTTTTTTTTGCGTCACGCGGGTCTCTCACTGCTGCGGCCTCTCCCGTTGCGGAGCACAGGCTCTGGAGGCGCAGGCTCAGCGGCCATGGCTCACGGGCCCAGCGGCTCCGCTGCATGTGGGATCTTCCCGGACCGGGGCACGAACCCATGTCCTCTGCATCGGCAGGCGGACTCTCAACCACTGCACCACCAGGGAAGCCCTGGGAGCAACTTCTGATTCACTTACTTGAGGGAATCTCTGGTCCTGGACTCAGCTCTTTCCCCCTTTCTTGCAGTCTGGCTTGGCCACAGCTTGGAAAACCTGGGAAGCCCTGTGTTGAAGAATTGCCATCTGCCGGCCTGGAACAGGGGTAACCCACCTGCAAGTCCCAAACTGTTAGATGAGCAAGATCTGAAGACACTGAGTCAGTCCTGGAGCCCCATTTTTCCTCTTCTAAATATGTTGCTTCTCAGTCTCTTTCTCTGTCCCTTCTAACACCTGAGGTTAGAAGGTTGGGACCTCCTCATCTTTTCATCCAGACTCTTGTTACGGGCTCCAATCTCATCCCACCTCTTTGGGGCACCTGCTCATCAAGCCCACCCTCTGCTTGGCAGCGGAATGAATTCCCTGGAACGACAGCCTGAAGTGGTCTCTTCCAAGCTAAGGACCATGGCGTTCACTCAGCTGTAGGCCTGCCTCCTCTCCTCCAGCCTGGCCAGCTCTCCTCTGTGGAGGCTTTTCTAGGTAAGGAATGAATTTTCCTGATCACTCTTAACATGTATTTTTACAGCTGTTTTTTTTCAAATTAGCATCCACACAAGATCCCCACACTGTATTTGATTTTTCCCTATTTTCAGTGATTTGTTGGTAAAACCAGGTCATTTGTCCTAGCTAATGAATACACCCTGGATGTGTCAGATTTCTTTGTTGTGGGGTCATTTAAAGTCTTCTTCTGTGTCAGGTCTTTTAGCAGACATTTTAATTTGGCCAAGAGAACAAGTTAGGAGTTCTGATTACTGATCTTATTACTTTGGACAAGCCTCTCTCTCTTTTTAAAAAAATTAATTAATTAATTTTTGACTGCATTGGGTCCTAGTTGCTGCGCATGGGCTTTCTCTAGTTGCAGAGAGAGGGGGCTACTCAGTAGTTGTGGCGCACGGGCTTAGTTGCTCTGCGGCATGTGGGATCTTCCCAGACCAGAGCTTGAACCCGTGTCCCCCTGCATTGGCAGGCGATTCTTAACCACTGCGCCACCAGGGAAGTCCCCTGGACAAGTCTCGTATGTTCTCTGTTTGTTAATCCCCTACCCTTCCCCCACCAACTCCTTGATGCATGTCTTTTTCTATCTGAAAACCAGGGATGATAATAATGTATTCTACCTTTAGAATAGCATGAGAGTGAAATGAGGTGCTCTATGGGGTAAGTATTAAGGTTCTTAGGAAGAAAACACTATATAAGAATGATAAGAAAAACTTTTCTTAGGCTGCTGGGAATACAGTGAATTTAGCAATATAAAAGCTTTCGTGCCACGTGGGAGAAGGCATGAATTCATTGGATACAGAGATCGATACCATTCCTTTCCTCTCTGCATAAATATCAAGGTGTCTAGCCCTAAATGGTGAAGGAGGGTGCAAAAAAAGCAATACAGTTGGAAGTGTCACATCACATTAAGTTTATTCTGTTTGTCTTCTTCCTTACTGCTTCCAATAACTGTGAGTACCACGTAGGGATCTAGCTGTTTCTTTACTCTTGATGGTGTGATAACAGTAATATAGGATGAAAAGAACATTCTGATGTGGAAAACTACACTGCACAGGGCAATGATAGGATGTCTGGAGAGGTGACAGGAGACCTCTCAGCTTTAATCATTAGACCCCAAAATTTCAAGTCAGGGATTGCCATCCAAGGTACTAATGCTGCTCTGTTGTCCTCCTTGCCACCCACCTGCTCATCACACTGTTCTCTTTACAAACCAGGATTCTTGAGCATAGTCTGCTGCAGGGTCCCCTCTTCTGTTCCTCTTAAGGCCTTAACTGTCAGCATCTCCTGCCCTAAGTGAACATGGAAACTCTTGGTTACAAAAAGGTTGGTTGTGGGAGTTCCCTGTTGGAATTTGACACCATAGCCAAATATAAAAGCTCAGGGCAGGGACTTCCCTGGTGGCGCAGTGGTTAAGAATCTGCCTGCCAATGCAGGGGACACGGGTTCGAGCCCTGGGCCAGGAAGATCCTACATGCTGTGGAGCAACTAAGCCCATGAGCCACAACTACTGAGCCCACGTGCCACAACTACTGAAACCCACGCGCCTAGAGTCCGTGCTCCGCAACGAGAGGAGCCACCGCAATGAGAAGCCTGCACACCTCCCGGAAGAGTAGCCCCTTCTCGCCGCAACTAGAGAAAGCATGTGCACAGCAACAAAGACCCAACGCAGCCAAAAATAAATACACTTATATATAAAAGCTCAGGGCAGTCTTTTTACGTTTGAGAGACTGAAAAACAATTTCAATATTTAGAAGATAAAGAAAAGCACTTCTGGGAATTCCATGGTGGTCCTGTGGCTAGGACTCGGCGCTTTCACTGCCAGGGCCTGGGCTCAGTCTCTGGTTGGGGAACTGAGATCCCGAAAGCTACAAGTTGCAGCCAAAAAAGAAAAGCACTTCTGCTTTGGAGTTTGCCCTGTGTCCTGGCAGGACTGCTTGCAGTCCTTGGCTTCCCTTCCTAGCATCACTCACCACGTAGCATCCTTTAAGCAAGAAACCCCGGGTTACTCAGTCAACATTTGCTAAGGGCCTGTACGAATGGAAGATGATATCGGGCAGGAAGCTTTTTACTTGGTATAGCAGGCTGCATGGTGTCCCCCCAAAAGATATGTTTACCTGGAACCTCAGAATGTGATCTTAATTGGAATAACAGCCTTGACAGATGTCATTAAGGTAAGAATCCGGAGATGAGATCACCCTGGGTTTAGATGGGCTCTGAATCCAATGACGAGTCTCCTTAAATGAGGCAGAAAAGGGGGATACATAAAGGCACAGGCGGAGAAGGTCATGTGAAGACGGAGGCAGAGATGAGGGTGATGCTCCTGTAAGCCATGGGACACCTGGAATCACCAGAAGCTGGAAGAAGCTGGACGAAATCTCCCCTCGAGCTTTTGGAGGAGTGTGATCCTGCCAACACCCTGATTTCAGGCTTCTTGCCTCCAAACTGTCCACTGCTTTAAGCCACCAGGGTTGTGGTGATTTGCTGCAGCTGCCCTAGGGCACTAAGACACCTGGCCTATGCGAGGACTTCACCCTTTACCTGCCCCTTAGTCACTTACAAGGAATTTGGGTTTGAAAAATTATTTCCCTGTTCAGATAAACTCCAAACCATACTTTTGCGTGGGCAGAAGCTGACAGTTCTTGGAACAACTGAAATTTTAGAAAGAAGTGGTAGAGAGATAGTTGGAGGTTGGCCCATCTGGCCAGTTAGAAGTGTTCTCACAGGTTTGCAGTGTCCTGGTGTGATGACATTGGTCCAAAGCGATGTCCTCAGGTTTGCAAATTCAGAAACATTTACCTTTTTTTTTTTTTTTTTTTGGCGGTACTGCGAGGCTTGTGGGATCTTAGTTCCCTGACTAGGGATTGAACCTGGGCCCTCAGCAGTGAAAGCACAGAGTCCTAAACACTGGACCACCAGGGAATTCTCAGAAACATGTATCTTTTTATATGGAGATGAATAAGTTCTTAGGGGGTAATTTGCAATAAAAGTAAAGTCATGATAGAATTATAAACTAAAAAGATGATGTGTTAAAAGTTAGGAGACATAGCTCCCTGGTGATGGAAATGCTCATATACATCGTTCAAGGCTCCCCCTTTCTAGATTTGGATTCCAGACAAACCAGATTAATCACTGGAAAATTGCTTGATGCTCACCCACGACCGTGTCCTCTTTCTGGGCATGGGGCCACACGAGGAGTTCTTTCTACTGGAATGTGAGCAAAAGTGAGGTTTACCTCTGGGCCAAGAATCTAAAGCGTGGGTGTACTTTCTCTATCCTCTCCCTCCACATCCATCCACTCCAAGGACTCAGGTGATGGTGGAGCCACAATATTAAATGGTCCTGAGTCCCTGAAGGACTGTGTGGCGCTTACCTGTACGCCAACTGTCACTGGAATGTGACATGCCAGAGACAGAAATTTTATTGCTTTAAGCCAATGTGATTTCAGGGTTATTCACTCCAGCAGCTAGTAATACATTTGGTGAGCATGAAATTAGAGCAATGGGATTTGGGTAGCCATGAAGAATGTTCCATCCAGATGTGGTAAGTCTGGTGAACTGCTCCTTCCCCAGAACTGGACAGTGGAGTCCAGTTCTCCAGGAACCAGCATATTTATGTTCTCATAGCTAGTGGCTATCCGGACAGGACTGGGTAAACACTAAGAAGTCTTCCTCCTTGGGGCTCTGATTTTTCTGGTCTCCATGCTGAGTATCCTTCTGCTAAAACATCCTCATCAAAGGGGTATAAGCTGCAGGCTTCTTGGGTTAGACTCACATGGGTCGTGCACCCTATGCCCTGGTCAGTTGGATCAGATTTGGAGAGTCTCAGATTTCCTCTTTTGAGCTATCTTTTCAGGTGAGTGATCTTAATATTTATATATTATCAAGTATATAACTTTCTTCTCACTTCCTTTTAATTATAAAATTGATACATGACATGGTAAAACATAAAAGAGAAAACAGAAAAGGTAGAAGTCTCCTTTTCTTTCTCCCCACCCATCCCCAGAGGTAAATCCTGGTAATAGTCTCTTGTTTAGCCTTCCAAAAATTTTGGATGCATATACATGCATATATTTAAAAACACAAATAAATGGTATTTCTGTCTCTATATTTTTCACCTTGCATTTTGCACTTTTCATTCAGTAATATATCTTGGGTATTCTTGAAATATCAGAGATGAATAAACACATCTCCTGCCTCTGGAAGTATGGCAGGGGGCATATAGATCGGGACTATAAATGAACTAAAAAGGAGCATACAGTTGACCACTGAACAGTTGGGGGGTGTGTGTAGGGGCACGAACACACCCTGGTGTCCTTGGGGGATTGGTTCCAGGACCCGATGTGGGTAACAAAACCCACGGATGCTCAGGCCCCATTGTCGGCCCTCAGTCTCCACGGTTCTGCATCCGCAGATTCAACTAATCATGTACAACTGGCCTCCTGAGTCTTGGAAGAACAGAAACCTAATTTATCAAGCCGTGGATTGTGGAGAGTGGAATGTTTCTCCGGGGTGGAGTCCCATGAACCAAACTCAAAGAGTGATGGAAAAGCCAAAGTAACTGCCAATTTCCTATGACTCAAAGGGCCAAGGGGACTGAACACTAGCAGTCTTTGGCCAACGGCGAAGGCAGGTTACATGGGAAGTCAAATTCTGTAAGAGAAAGTTGCTTAGTGACCACAGAAATTGGAACAAGGGGAGTTCATTTCATAATTCAGATGTTTAATGATGCCAGGCTAAGATGATCTGATCCATTCATCACCACAGAGGGAGATACCTGCTGTCCTGCCCAGGCAGGGAGAGCCAATGGGTTAGATCATGTCTCTCTCCCCTTGGCGCAGGGTCCAGTGCTATTCAAAGAGCTTTGACAGAACTGCTGATCATTGGCTACACGAAGTTTATCTCAACAGAAATCTTGGTTGTAGGAGCTGAGCTCAGAAAATGTTATGCTCATTTTAACATTGTAAATCAACTATACTCCAAAAAAAATTAAAAAAAAAAAAGGCTAGAGTGGTTAAAAAAAAATGGTATGCTCATTTTGATGAGGGTAAATGAATTCTACTGCTTGCCTAGAAAGGAGAGACCATCTGTTTCCGACGGTTCTCTGGTCCTCCCTGACTTTTCATGGACACCAGATCTTCTCCTTGACCACCAGGAGGGCCCTAACCTCCCATCATCTCTTCTCCTCCTGTTTATACACTGCTCCAGGCACTCAAGGGTTACACTTATTTTACTGACAATGGCTGCTGTTTCAGCTGCAGCCAAGTGAAGAAACAATTGCAGTTCCAGCACTCAGACCAATTAATCACAGGTGTGCAACCTGGCATCCTAGCCCCACAGCCTTTTTGAACAGGAGACCTTGAATTAACATCAGAATGAAACTAAGTTGCCTCAGTAATGATGATGCCTACAGAACTTCTGCCTGTTACTCAGGAGAAATGCAAACCCCAGAACATTCTTAAGGCTTTATTTTTGACCTCTTAAGACAGTAATGTAATTTGAGAAGGGAGGGAGAAGCTTGAGAATTAAGTGTCTGGTCAAATAATATGGGACACTGCAACTGACTGCCTCTGAGAAAGAAAAGAAACCACAAAAAATAATGCTGACTCGGTGTACTTCACAGTAACTGGAGTACTGTTTTTTTACTATATTTTGTACAGAATTTGCAGTATCAGTTCCCTTTAGAGTGAGTTTTCAAATGCCGATTCTAAGTGTGTTTACCTATCTGTTAGGCTAAACTAGTCTACATTCTTAAAGCCTATGGCTGTATTATGAATGTACACTCTGTGTACTTGGGGAAGGAATTTAGACACTGTTGTTTTTCTGGAACATTCCCGTGCTGGATGCCAAATTTCCTATTGCTAATCCCTTATCTGGATCCCTCTCCTGGGGAGTCTTGCCTAACCCCAAACCTGTAGATCTTCTGGGCAAAGAATGTTGGCTGACAAAACACTAGGTTTTGATGTTTTAAAGTGACACAGCAATTTTTGTTCCTATCTTCCAGCAAGCTGCAAAAAGATTTTTATCAGTTTGATTTATCCCTGTGAAAGTGATCTCATGGTAGATTGAATTTCCTCTGAATTTTTAAAGTGGTAAATGAATAAATTGATCCTTTTTTTTAATATGGGAGAAATGTTGCCATAGTTATTTCTTGATTTTTCCGCCCGCAGCTTGAGTACATTGTGAGCTTATTCGTGGCAATTCAATTTCTTATTTATACCTTGGGGGTAGTGATACCTTCCTGATTTTGTTTTGTTTAAGACAGCATTACATTTACTTTTAAAGCATGTTTTGGAGATTAGCATTTGTAAGGCTGCGTTCCCACATCACTTTCTCTCTTTCATTGTGATTCTGCACATTTGCCTCCATTTCCTGGGATCATCTTCCAACCTAAATCTTTGGAGCTACATTTTTCCTTTTATTGTTCCCTCAAAGAAAGACTCTTCACTGATAATCAGGGAAATGCAAATTAAGCCCGCAAGGAAATACCACCTTATACCCATTAAGATGACTATTATTTAAAAAAAACAAACAAACCAGGAAATAACAAATAACGATGAGAATGTGGAGAAATTGGAACCCTTGTGCACTGCTGGAGGGAATGCCAAATAGTACAGCTGCTGTGGAAAACAGTATGGCAGCTCCTCAAAAACTTAGGCGTAGAATTACCATGTGATCCAGCAATTCCACTTCTGGGTATACACCCAAAAGAATTAGAAGCAAAGACTTGAACAGATATTTGTACATCCATGTTCACAGCAGCATTATTCACAATAGCCAAAAGGTAGAAGCAACCTGAGTGTCCATTGTCAGATGGATGAATAAACAAAATCTATGCATATGGGATATTCAGCCTTAAAGAGGAAGGAAATTCCAACACATGCTATAACATGCATGAACCTTGAAGACATTATGCTAAATGAAATAAGTCAATCACAGAAGGACAAATATTGTATGATCCCATTTATATGAGGTACCTTGAGTAGTCAAATTCATAGAAACAGAAAGCAGAATGCAGAATGGTGGTTGCCAGGGACTGCGGCAGGGGGAATGGGAAGCTAGTGTTGAGTGGGTACAGAGCTTCAGTTGGGAAGGATGAAAAAGTTCTGGGTATGATGGGGTCCAAACAGTCCAGCCTGCCAGATCAAGGAAAAGAGTCTGGATGGAGAGAAAGTCATCTCACGCTTTAGACATTGCAGAGCAGGTCAGTGTTTCACAAACTTGCCTGGTCATCAGAATCACCCTGGACTATTCCTAGCTCTACCTTCTGCAATCAGAACATTACAGGGACTTCCCTGGTGGTCCAGTGGCTAAGACTCCACACTCCCAGTGCAAGGGGCCTGGGTTCGATCCCTGGTCAGGGAACTAGATCCCACATGCCGCAACTAAAGATCCTGCGTGCCACAACGAAGACCCAATGTAGCCAAATAAATAAATATTAAACAAAACAAAACAAAACTATCACAGGCAGGCACTGGGGATCTGGTTTTGTTTGGGCTTGCCTTAAGTGTTTTAGGGGATTCCTAATGATCAGAAAAGTTTGGGGTTACGGACTGAATGTTTGTGTCCTCACAAAATTCATATGTTGAAGCCCTAATGCCCACAGAGTATTTGGAGATGGGGGCCTTTGTACGTATAGGATCAGATGAAGTCATAAGAGTGGGGCCCTGATCTGATAGGACTAGTGTCCTTACAAGAAGACAGAGGTTTCACTCTCTCTGCGTGTGCACGCACACACAGCCCCCTACAGACACACACACACACACACACACACACACACACACACAGGAAAGGCCATGTGAGGACACAGTGAGCAGACAGCCTCCTGCAAGCCAGGAAGAGGGCCCTCACCAGGAACTGAGTCAGCTTGTACCTTGATCTTGGACTTCCAGCCTCCAGAACTTGAGAAATAAAATTCTGTTGTTTAAGCTGCCCACTCTGTGGTATTTTGTTATGGCAGCTCAAGCTGACTAAGACATTTGGGAAATACTGGTGAGCGGTGAAAGTATGGTCTTGATTACCTTATAAAAGAAGCAAAAACCTGGAAAGCTTGAGGCTTCTTCTTTTCAGATGTGGGTTTTGTTGCTGCCGTACAGAGTCCCTGTTGGAAAGCAGGAGTTGAGTCCCCCAAAACATGAGGGGTAGCTTGTTCTGGTGAGCTTAGAGGCAAATCTGTATTCTGGAAGATGGCTCTTTGGAGGGGCTGTTTATGCCTAGGATCTTCCCTGATCCACAAGCACTAAAGGCACATGAGTTAGTTGAAGAAATATGGTTTTGGTAACACGTGTAATATAAAAAGTATGGTGCCAGGTATTGGAAAGTCCTGAGTTAAAAACTAAATGAACTTCCTGTTCTCCAGAAAGTTAAAAATAGCAATTCTGATCTTACTTTTAAACTTGCAGAATTAATGTCTTATATTATGCTATTTATAGGATATATTTTATACTTATTAAAGTAATTATGCACAAATTGCAAGCTTCTAAAGTTCTAAGAACTAGCAGCTATTTTGTTCCTGGAAATTGAGAGAATGAGAATGAACAAAAATGAAAATTTTATTTTTCTACTTCAGCTAAGCCTCAGACTTCTAGTGTCTTTGCTCAGAGACTCTAGATTTTTTCAGGTTTTCTGGATTTACTTATATTCAGATCTCACTGGTCCTGTTTGAGCTGAATATTTGAGTTTATACTGGTTTTATTTTTTTAGGCTGATCTTTTCCTATTTTCAATTGTTTTCCATCAAAGACTTGGATAAGTCATTCAAGCTAAACCAAATTTGCCTTTGGAAAATGTCCTATTCAAAGTAGATTTTTTTCTCTCACTTGCTGTTTACATCTTCTCACTTATTAAAGACATGTTTTTTTTTTTTTGTCTGAAAGATCAGGTGAATAAATGAACACATTCATTACGATAGAAAAGTTTGCTTCTAGGGGTATTTGTAACCAGGGAGATCAGATTTGTACCTGAATGTGTATTTTAAAAAGAATAATAAAATGCTCTTCCTGTCTCAAAAGGCGGTAAAATACATCCCTCAAAGAAACTAGGAATCTCATAGGATGGTCCTTGAGTGTTTTCCTTATGAACTGATACACATTAAAAATAAACGTGTTTGGGGGGGATTCCTTTTGCCAAATGAGGCAAAATTTTATACATTTTCATTTTTCTATTCAATTTATAGAGCTACTTACCACTAACTTAGTGAATAATTAAGAATAGTTACATTGAATATTAAATCTATTTCATACCAGCATTTACTGATAATACTACATCAGTATTTTAAGATGTTGGTGGCCATGCTAATTATGTTGGTAACACAGGTACTTAAGGAATTCTTGCAACCTGGGGAAAGGATGCCTCATATCACTTGTCTAGCTGGTTGTGATTTCAAATGGCTTCTAGTCATGCTTTTAAATAATAAATTCTTGTTAGTTTGGTGATGGTGATAGGGTTCATGGTGCATATTTTAATTTTCTTATTTTTAATCTTTTAATTGAAGTATAGTTGATTTACAATATTGTGTTAGTTTCAGGAGTACAGCAAAGTGATTCAGTTTTATATATATATATATATTTTTTTTCCCTTATAGATTCTTTTCCATTATAGGTTTCTACAAGATATTGAATATAGTTCCCTGTGCTATCTATACAATAGGTCCTTGTTGTTTATGCATTTTATACATAATAATATGTATCTGCTAATCTCAAACTCCTATCCCTCCCCTGCTTCCCCTTTGGTAACCATACATTTGTTTTCTATCTCTGTGAGTCTGTTTCTGTTTTGTAAATAAGTTCATTTGTATCATTTTTTTTTTTGATTCCACATACAAGTGACATGATATGATATTTGTCCTTCTCTGTCTGACTTATTTCACCTAGTATGATAATCTCTAGATCCACCCAGGTTGCTGCAAATGTCAACATTTCATTCTTTTTTATGGCTGAGTAATATTCCATTATATCTATATATATCTATATGTATCTATATCTATATTTAGGTATATATATATCTCACATCTTCTTTATCCATGCACCTGTCAATGGACGTTTAGGTTGCTTCCATGTCTTGGCTATTGTAAATAGTGCTGCTTTGAACATTGGGGTGCGTGTATCTTTTCAAATTAGAGTTTTTATCTTTTCTGGGTATATACCCAAGAGTAGGATTGCAGAATCATATGGTAGTTCTATTTTTAGTTTTTTAAGGACTCACCATACTGTTTTCCATAGGGGCTGCACGAATTTACATTCTCACCAACAGTGTATCTCACTTTTCTTTACAATCTCTCCAGCATTTATTACTTGTATATTTTTTGATGATAGCAAAATGGAGAAGGACTCTGTGGGTGCCTCCCAGGTACAAATCCTTTCCATGTCCCCCATTTCTTCTTTGTAGGAAATAGGCTTCATTCAACCTCCCTGACCTTCCCTGAGTTCTAAAGGGCAGATTCAAACAGTTGCTTATCAAGGAAGGGAGGGAATGCAGAAACTAGGGAGGAGCCATCAAGAATCGTAGTGCAGCAAGGGGCAAGGCCCAGGTTCCTCCACTAGAAATATACATAACAATATTTTTGAGTTCTTTTGTAAGAACTAAGGCCCCCACCCAGGTAGAGGATGGTAACTTCAGGCTGAGTATAAGATTCCTGGAGCACTGCCCTGTTACCTCACCACCAATCAACCAGAAGAACGTCTACACACAGTGGAAGATCACAAAGACTCTGACCCCCTCCCCAAATGATTCTCCCTTTAAAAACTTTCACAGTTGAGCAGAATCTTCTGAGTTGGTCTTTGGACATGAGTCTGCCTTCTCCTCACGTTGCCAGTCTCCTGAATTAAAGCGAACTTTCCTTTCCAACCAACACTTGTCTCTCAAGTATTGGCTTTTGAGTGGCGAGCAGCTGGAACTGAGCAGGGGCCCTGTGGGGATCCCAGGCATGGAGGCCTTTTTGTCCCCTATTTCTTGTAGGCAAGACTCCATCCTCCATGACCTTGCCTGAGTTCCAAAGGGCAGAATTGAACAGCTGCTCATCAAGGGAGGAGCAGCCAAAAAAACCAACAGAGGCGAGATTAAAGGGACCAGAGAAGCTCATCAAGGTTAGAAGACCAACCACCTGAGAGGAGATCAAGGGAGGGCAGGCCCAGCTCACACCCTAATTTTGTCAGAGACACCAACCCCGCCTCACCCCCCCACCCCACTCCACCCACCCACGAACCACTGTTATAAACCCTCATCAACCCTCCCAGGATGGGGGGGACACATAGTTTTATGAGGCAGGAGCCCATTGTGCCGCCCTTTGCCTGACAAAGTCATAAAGCTATCGTTTTCTACTTCACTCCAAACTGTCTCCGAGATTTGATTTGGCACTGGTGTACAGAGAGGCTGAACTTCCAGTAACACAGCCACACCTGAGTTTGGTAACAATAACCATTTTGACCGGGTGCAGTTTTTTTTTTTTTTTGATTTATTTATTTTTTTATACAGCAGGTTCTTATTACTTATCTATTTTATACATATTAGTGTATATATGTCAATCCCAATCTCCCAATTCATCCCCCCCCCCCCCGCTTTCCCCCTGTGGTATCCATATGTTTGTTCTCTACATCTTTTTCTCTATTTCTGCCTTGCAAACTGGTTCATCTGTACCATTTTCTACATTCCACATATATGTGTGAATATATGATACTTGTTTTTCTCATATTGATTTAATTTCACTCTGTATGACAGTCTCTAGGTCCATCCACGTCTCTACAAATGACCCAGCTTTGTTTCTTTTTATGGCCGAGTAATATTCCATTGTATATATGTCCACTTCTTCTTTATCCATTTGTCTGTTGATGGGCATTTAGGTTGCTTCCATGACCTGGCTATTGTAAATAGTGCTGCAGTGAACATTGGGGTGCATGTGTCATTTTGAATTATGGTTTTCTCTGGGTATATGCCCAGTAGTGGGATAGCTGGGTTATATGGTAATTCTATTTTTAGTTTTTGAAGGACTCTCCATACTGTTTTCCATAGTGGCTGTATCAATTTACATTCCCATCAAAATTGCAAGAGGATTCCCTTTTCTCCATACCCTCTCCAGCATTTATTGTTTGTAGATTTTTTGATTATGGCCATTCTGACCAGTGTCAGGTGATACCTCACTGTAGTTGTGATTTGCATTTCTCTATTAATTAGTTATGTTGAGCAGCTTTTCATGTGCCTCTTGGCTATCTGTATATCTCCTTTGGAGAAGTGTCTGTTTAGGTCTTCTGCCTGTTTTTTGACTGGGTTGTTTGTTTTTTTGATATTGAGCTACATGAGCTGTTTATATATTTTGGAGATTAATCCTTTGTCCGTTGATTCATTTGCAAATGTTTTCTCCCATTCTGGGTGTGTCTTTTCATCTTATTTATAGTTTCCTTTGCTATGCAAAAGCTTTTAAGTTTTATTAGGTCCCATTTGTTTACTTTTGTTTTTATTTCCATTACTCTAGGAAGTGGCTCAAAAAATATCTTGCTGTGATTTATGTCAAAGAGTGTTCTTCCTATGTTTTCCTCTAAGAGTTTTATAGTGTCTGGTTTTACATTTCAGTCTTTAATCCATTTTGAGTTTATTTTTCTGTATGGTGTTAGGGAGTGTTCTAATTTCATTCTTTTACATGTAGCTGTCCAGTTTTCCCAGCACCATTTATTGAAGAGGCTGTCTTTTCTCCATTGTATATTCTTGCCTCCTTTATCAAAGGTAAGGTGACCATAGGTGCGTGGGTTTATTTCTGGGCTTTCTGTCCTGTTCCACTGATCTATATTTCTGTTTTTGCGCCAGTACCATATTGTCTTGATTACTGTAGCTCTGTAGTATAGTCTGAAGTCAGGGAGTTTGGTTCCTCCAGCTCCATATTTTCCCCTCAATATTGCTTTGGCTATTCAGGGTCTTTTGTGTCTCCATACAAATTTTAAGATTTTTTTTTTCTAGTTCTGTAAAAAATGCCATTGGTAATTTGATAGGGATTGCATTGAATCTGTAGATTGCTTTGGGTACTGTAGTCATTTTCACAATATTGATTTTTCCAATCCAAGAACATGGTATATCTCTCCATCTGTTTGTGTCATCTTTGATTTCTTTCATCAGTGTCTTATAGTTTTCTTAGTACATGTCTTTGACCTCCTTAGGTAGGTTTATTCCTAGGTATTTTCTTCTTTTTGTTGCAGTGGTAAATGGAATTGTTTCCTTAATTTCTCTTTCTGATTTTTCGTTGTTAGTGTATAGGAGTGCAAGAGATTTCTGTGCATTCATTTTGTATCCTGCAACTTTACCAAATTCATCGATTAGCTCTAGTAGTTTTCTGGTGGCATCTATAGGATTCTCTATGTATAGCATCATGTCATCTGCAAACAGTGACAATTTTACTTCTTCTTTTCCAATTTGGATTCCTTTTATTTCTTTTTCTTCTCTGATTGCCGTAGCTAAGACTTACAAAACTATGTTGAATAATAGTGGTGAGAGTGGACACCCTTTTCTTGTTCCTGATCTTAGAGGAAATGCTTTCAGTTTTTCATCATTGAGAATGATGTTTGCTGTGGGTTTCTCGTATATGGCCTTTATTATGTTGAGGTAGGTTCCCTCTCTGCCCACTTTCTGGAGAGTTTTTATCATAAATGGGTGTTGAATTTTGTCAAAAGCTTTTTCTTCATCTATTGAGATGATCTTATGGTTTTTATTCAATTTGGTAATATGGTGTATTACATTGATTGATTTGCATATATTGAAGAATCCTTGCATCCCTGTGATAAATCCCACTTGATCATGGTGTATGATCCTTTTAATGTGTTGTTGCATTCTGTTTGGTAGTATTTTGTTGAGGATTTTTGCATCTGTATTCATCAGTGATGTTGATCTATAATTTTCTTTTTTTGTAGTATCTTTGTCTGGTTTTAGTATCAGGGTGATGGTGGCTTCATAGAATGAGTTTGGGAGTGTTCCTTCCTCTGCAGCTTTTTGGAAGAGTTTGAGAAGGGTGGATGTTAGCTGTTCTCTAAATGTTTGATAGAATTCATCTGTGAAGCCATCTGGTCCTGGACTTTTGTTTGTTGGAAGGTTTTTTTTTTTTTTTTTTGCCGTACGCGGGCCTCTCACCGTTGTGGCCTCTCCTGTTGTGGAGCACAGGCTCCGGACGCGCAGGCTCAGCGGCCACGGCTCACGGGCCCAGCCGCTCCACGACATGTGGGAACTTCCCAGACCGGGGCACAAACCCGTGTCCCTTGCATTGGCAAGCGGACTCTCAACCACTGCGCCACCAGGGAAGCCCCTGTTGGGAGGTTTTTAATCACAGTTTTAATGTCGTTACTTGCAATTGGTCTGTTCATATTTCCTATTTCTTCCTGGTTTAGTCTTGGAAGGTTATACCTTTCTAAGAACTTGTCCATTTCTTCCAGATTGTCCACTTTATTGGCATAGAGTTGCTTGTAGTAGTCTCTTAGGATGCTTTGTATTTCTGTGGTGTCTGTTGTAACTTGTTTTTCATTTCTAATTTTATTGATTTGAGTCCTCTCCCTCTTTTTCTTGATGAGTCTAGCTAAAGGTTTATCAGTTTTGTTTATCTTCTCAGAGAACCAGCTTTTAGTTTTATTGATCTTTGCTATTGTTTTCTTTGTTTCTATTTCATTTATTTCTGCTCTGATCTTTATGATTTCTTTCCTTCTACTAACTTTGGGTTTTGTATGTTCTTCTTTCTGTAGTTGCTTTAGGTGTAAGGTTAGATTGTTTATTTTAGATTTTTCTTGTTTCTTGAGGTAGGATTTCATTGCTATAAACTTCCCTCTTAGAATGGCTTTTGCTGCCTCCTATAGGTTTCGGATCGTCATGTTTTCGTTGTCATTTGTCTCTTGGTATTTTTTGATTTCCCCTTTGATTTCTTCATTGAACTCTTAGTTATTTAGTAAGTATTGTTTAGCCTCCATGTATTTGTGGGTTTTTTTTTTTTTTTTACATTTTTTCCCCTGTAATTGATTTCTAATCTCATAGAGTTGTGGTCAGAAAAGATGCTTGATATGATTTCAATTTTCTTAAATTTACTGAGGCTTGATTTGTGACCTAAGATTGATCTATCCTGAGAATGTTCCATGTGCACTTGAGAAGAAAGTGTAATCTGCTGTTTTCAGAGGGAATGTCCTATAAATCTCAATCAAATCTATCTGGTCTATTGTGTCCTTTAAAGCTTGTGTTTCCTCATTAATTTTCTGTCTGGATGATCTGTCCATTGGTGTAAGTGAGGTGTTAACGTCCCCCAGCATTTTTGTGTTACTGTCAATTTCCTCTTTTATAACTGTTAGCATTTGCCTTATGTATTGAGGTACTCCTGTGCTGGGTGCATATATATTTATAATTGTTATATCTTCTTCTTGGATTGATCCCTTGATCATTATGTAGTGTCCTACCTCGTCTCTTGTATTATTCTTTATGTTAAAGTCTATTTTATCTGATGTGAGTATTGCTACTCCAGCTTTCTTTTGATTTCCATTTGCATGGAATATCTTTTTCCATCCCCTCACTTTCAGTCTGTATGTGTCCCTAGGTCTGAAGTGGGTCTCTTGTAGACAGCATATATATGGGTCTTGTTTTTGTATCCATTCTGCTAGCCTGTGTCTTTTGGTTGGAGCATTAATCCATTCACATTTAGGTAATTATGGATATGTATGTTCCTATGACCATTTTCTTAATTGTTTTGGGTTTGTTTTTGTAGGTCCTTTTCTTCTGTTGTGTTTCCCACTTAGAGAATTTCCTTCAGCATTTGTTGTAGAGTTGGTTTAGTGGTGCTGAATTCTCTTAGCTTTTGCTTGTCTGTAAAGCTTTTGATTTCTCCGTCAAATCTGAATGCAATCCTTGCCAGGTAGAGTAATCTTGGTTGTAGATTCTTCCCTTTCATCACTTTAAATATACCGTGCCACTCCCTTCTGGCTCATAGAGTTTCTGCTGAGAAATCAGCTGTTAACCTTATGGGAGTTCCCTTGTATATTATTTGTTGTTTTTCCCTTGTTGCTTTTAATAATTTTTCTTTGTCTTTAATTTTTGTCAGTTTGATTACCATGTGTCTTGCCATGTTTCTCCTTGGGTTTATTCTACCTGAGACTCTGTACTTCCTGGACTTGGGTGGCTATTTCCTTTCCCATGTTAGGGAAGTTTTCAACTATAATTTCTTCAAATATTTTCTCAGGTCCTTCTCTTTCTTCTTTCCTTCTGGGAGCCCTATAATGCAAATGTTGCTGCATTTAATGTTGTCCCAGAGGTCTCTTAGGCTGTCTTCATTTCTTTTCATTCTTTTTTCTTTACTCTGTTCTGTGGCAATGAATTGCACCATTCTGTCTTCCAGGTCACTTATCCGTTCTTCTGCCTTGGTTATTCTGCTATTGAGTTCTTCTAGTGTATTTTTCATTTCAGTTATTGTATTGTTTATCTCTGTTTTTTTGTTCTTTAATTCTTCTAGGTGTTTGTTCTTTAATTCTTCTAGGTCTTTGTTAAACATTTCTTGCATCTTCTCAATCTTTGTCTCCATTCTTTTTCTGAGGTCCTGGATCATCTTCACTATCATTATTCTGAATTCTTTTTCTGGAAGGTTGCCTATCTCTACTTCATTTAATTGTTTTTCTGGGGTTTTATCTTGTTCCTTCATCTGGTACATAGTCTTCTGCCTTTTCATTTTGTCTGTCTTTCTGTGAATGTGGTGTTCCTTCCACAGGCTACAGGATTGTAGTCCTTCTTGCTTCTGCTGTCTGCCCTCTAGTGGATGAGGCTATCTAAGAGGCTTGTGCAAGCTTCCTGATGGGAGGGACTGGTGGTGGGTAGAGGTGGGTGTGCCTCTGGTGGGAAGAGCTCAGTAAAACTTTAATCCACTTGTCTGCTGATGGGTGGGACTGAGTTCCCTCCCTGTTGGTTGTTTGCCCTGAGCCGACCTAGCACTGGAGCGTACAGGCTCTTTGGTGGGGCTAATGAGGGACTCCGAGAGGGCTCACACCAAGGAGTACTTCCTAGAACTTATGCTGCCAGTGTCCTTGTCCCCATGGTGAGCCACAGCCACCCCCCACCTCTACAGGAGACCCTCCAACACTAGCACGTAGGTCTGATTCAGTCTCCTTTGGGGTCACTGCTCCTTTCCCCTGGGTCCTGATGCGCACGCTACTTTGTGTGTGCCCTCCAAGAGTGGAGTCTCTGTTTCCCCCAGTCCTGTTGAAGTCCTGCAGTCAAATCTCGCTAGCCTTCAAAGTCTGATTCTCTGGGAATTCTTCCTCCTATTGCCGGACCCCCAGGTTGGGAAGCCTGACGTGAGGCTCAGAACCTTCACGCCAGTGGGTGGACTTCTATGGTATAATTGTTCTCCAGTTTGTGAGTCACCCACCCAGGGGTTATGCGATTTGATTTTATTGTGATTGTGCCCCTCCTACCGTCTCATTGCAGCTTCTCCTTTTTCTTTGGATGTGGGGTATCTTTTTTGGTGAGTTCTAGTGTATTCCTGTCAATGATTATTCAGCAGTTAGTTGTCATTCTGGTGCTCTCGCAAGTAGGAGTGAACACACATGCTTCTACTCTGCCATCTTGAACCAATCCCTAGGTGCATATTTTTATAGACAGTATTTTGGGCCTATTATTTCCCAGTAACTAGTCCCTAATCCATGTATTCATCTATATGCTTATTGCTGAAGTGAATGATTATATAACCCCCCCCATCTTTTCCTTCTTCAGGCACATATCATTGGCGATATGCTGCCAATGAATTTGCGTTTTTGAGTAACTTGTGTTCTTTAAATAATGGATAAAACACTAGCAAATTAGAAGATTTCTGGGTTACCTTTAAGGTACCTATAGCATTGGTTTAGCTGTAAAATCACGGATTTGTTGCCTTTTGATTCTTTTTTTTTTTTTTTCTTTGCGGTACGCGGGCCTCTCACTGCTCTGGCCTCTCCGGTTGCGGAGCACAGGCTCCGGACGCACAGGCTCGTGTCCTCTGCATCGGCAGGCAGACTCTCAACCACTGCACCACCAGGGAAGCCCTGCCTTTTGATTCTTTATCACAGAGTTCTTTTCTAGTGGTCATTGGGCGTGGGTGGGGTAGGGCGGGATTTAAGATCTTCTGCCTTGCTTCAGAGGGATGTGTTTAGGAACCACTGCTGTAAATCAAGCCTCCCAGGAATTGACTATTTGAATATACATTTATCATGAATGATTTTCCTATAAATCAGTGACTCTCAAGCCTTTCTGCACATCAGCCTGTCCTGGGAAGTATGTTTAAAATATTGACGCAGGCTGCCCTGGTGGCGCAGTGGTTGAGAGTCTGCCTGCCGGTGCAGGGGACACGGGTTCGTGCCCCGGTCCGGGAAGATCCCACATGCCGCGGAGCGGCTGGGCCCGTGAGCCATGGCCGCTGAGCCTGCGCGTCTGGAGCCTGTGCTCCGCAACAGGAGAGGCCACAACAGTGAGAGGCCTGCGTACCGCCAAATACAAAAACAAAAACCAAAAAAAAATATATATATATATATATATATATACACATACACGCAGAGCCCAACTTCAGGTCGATTGAATGGAAACACCTGAAGGTGGAGACCAGGCATTGTGTTGTTAAAAACTATCCCAGGTGATTAAGAGGCTTAGTGAAGGCTGAGAATTCCTGTAAATGCACATTCTCTAGCTCTTTAGGTGTATAAAAGAAGCAGCAGCCACCATTATTACCACGGAACAGAAATCTTATAGAGATGAAAACATTTAAAGGGCATTTTTATTTTAAAGACATTGTTTTGGGAGAACTCACTGGTTAAAGGGCAACTAATTGCGTGGCAGTGATAGTAAGTAAGGAAAACAGTGTCATTTATACATGAAATCCTCTAAGTGTGTGCTTTCCACTTATGATTCCTATCATCGGATGCTCCCATTAGAGCTAGAGTAAGGGGAGGGGTGGGGGCAGGGAGAATGACAGATGAAGGGAACAGCAGGAGATGAAGCGGGCAGAGTATGAAACCAGGAGATGGGGGTGACAGAGGGGAGTGACATTTCCGAGGTCACGTGACCAGGGTCATGGAGCGCCAGCAAGAGGCACGAGGTAGGGCTGTGACAAGTGGGGAGAAATGTGACCAAGGGCCTTGGCAGCAGTGGTGTAGGGGCTATGAGGCACAGGGACTAGGATTCAGAGGCCGGAGAGGCGACAAGAGAAGCCAGGAAGGAACCGGAGTCGGGGGCAGGTGTCCCATGGTGCCTCAGCCAGAAGGAGGTGGAGCGTCCGATCCCCAGACGGGAGCTTAAACACGGGGCTCCGTCCCATGAAACCAGCCGAGAGCCCAGCTCCAGGTGATAAGCACTGAGGGGGCCAGAGCCTGCTGAGTGGTGAAATAAGAAAGATAACCCCAGAAATCTACAAAGGTCCCCTCCCCTGGGACATGCTTGGGACCAGAGCCTGCAGGTGCAGTGAAAGGAGACCTACTTCTCCGATTGTGACTGAGCAGAACCCTCCCAGTCCCAGCAAAGATCGTTTCCACCCGGGGAACCTCTGCTTCCATTAGCATCCCTTCCTGCTCAGCCGTTTACGTGTCTAGCTTCCCTCCGCGTGACTCCTGAGGTTAAGGAGTGTGGTAACACACCTTTGCTAACCCTCTCCAAGACAGAGAGGGTGGTAGGGTTTCCTGAATTGAATAAACAAATGTTTGCACGTGCCTCTCACCTCCTAACGCATAACAGAGCAAGAGTCAAACTCACCTCAGTTACTCAGTGGAGCTTCTGGCTTAGGGATGTGCACTCACATGTGACCCAGAGGAGCACAGTCAGACTCCTTCTGGAAATGATAGGAAAGCCTCAGTGATGCTGACAGTCTACTGGTGCACCTTGAGGGATAAATTCCCTCCCAAAGGGGAAAAAGAGTTGTAGGGAGAGAATGTAGGTCAGTCAGCCAGTAGGGCAGTTATTCAAACTGGGTTGGACCTCAGAATCACAGCGTTTCAAAAAACACAGATTCTGGGACCTACCCTCTGCGACTCTGACACAGTTGGTGGATCTGAGCCTGGGTGCAATGGAGCTGCTTTTAAAAAGCTCGCAGGTGATTCTGGGCACACACAGCCAGGTCTGGGAGCTGGCACTGCTGCTAGCCAGATGCTTCTACCCTGTGTCTCACCTCAGCACAGCCTCTGGCAGCACAGCCCACTTCCTCTGGCACGGGCTTGCTGGCAGCCTCGGGTTGGGGTGATGACAGGGCTTCCTGGGGCCCCCGAGTGCCACCCTCTTGCTTCCTACACCTTGTGAGGGCTCGCTCTGTGTTCACTCTCCTTGGACGGGGCTGTGTGAGTGCGAGTTCCTGGGCAGAATCTGTTCTTGGCCGATGCGTGAAACTCTATCACAACTGGCTCTGCTCCAGCTGGCTGTTTCTTGGCGCCAACTCAAGAATTCGGGCACGATGGAGGAGAATCCTTTCTTCTCTGCATCTGGGGATGAGTGTGCACTGCCCAGCAAGGGAGGGGCTGGCGCAAGAGGGTCTGAGGGAAGGTCAGCTTCCCCCTAGAGTCCTAGAGGGGGAAAGAGAGAGAGAGAGAAATTCATTAGTACCCATTAACATCTTAGTGTGGACTTGGGGACTTCCCTGGTGGTCCAGCGGTTGGGACTCTGTGCTTCCACTGCAGGGGGCACGGGTTCGATCCCTGGTCAGGGAACTAAGATCCCACGTGCCGCGAGGTGCGGCCAGAAAAAAAAGGAAAAGGAAAAGAAAAGGATTGTGACAAGCCTGAGAAAGGCCTCACACTGAACTTTGTCTGGAATGAGGGGTAGGGATGGATGGTCTCCAAGGCCTCTTCCTACTCTGGCATCTGTTAGTTCAGTCACCGAATATCAATATTGATGCTCCCTTCCGTGTACCAGGCACGGTTCTAGGCACCGGGGACACACCCAGTGAACAGGACAGAGAAGGCTCATCTCTGGTGGGGCTCACAGCCTGGTACCTGCCATTGCAGCTGCCTGAGGAAGGTGGTCCTTCGGGTGGCCACTCCGGGGGTGGGTGGACCACCGGACACTGGCTGAGACTCAGAGACAAGTGTTCCTTCCTTCCAGTCATCCTCAGGGCCTGCTCTGAGTGGGAGCAGATGCCAGGAACAGATGATGTCACGCTCTGCACTGTGAGGGCCGCTCCTGGCTGGCTTCTGGAGCCTTGCGTCCTTGGAGAGATGGGGAGTGTTTCTGGGTACTTCAGCCCCGTGGGCATGGCTGTCCCTAGATGCCCATCAGATTCAGAGACACTGGCTCTGGGGACGTAGGAGTCAACCTTCAGTGTTGGACTTAATGAAACAGGCTGAAGGCTGGAGAGACACTCAGAAGTCTTAAGGAATTAAAAATAAGAAAAATATCTGGGAATTTGGTGCCAGGTTTGAGTTTAAATAGATGGGTAATGTCATACCAAAGATTCTGGCTTTGGATTTGTGAAGTGTTGGATTCAATAGCAAGAATCTGTCTTTGGCTTTTACTGTGCAGGAAACTGAAACAGGCTAATATTGAAGGTATAAAGGGACCGTACAAATGGATGTCAGGAAACCTGGAAAGAAAGAAGAATGGCCAATTAGTGTATTTATATAGAAGCTAATTTTCATATGAAAAAGTAAGAGATTCTTACTTGAGAAATTGAGTTACTAAGGGCCCACTTTGGTTATTTGCAGTTTCTCCTTCCTTCTCCCACGGAAAAACGATACAGTTTCTCTTCCTTTTCCTCATTCCTCATGTGCCTTCTCTTTTACCTCTCCCCTGACTCAATTCTGCAAATACCAGAGTCCGAAAAACTATTATGCTGCTACACAAAAGCGCCGGGTATTTGTAAAAGTCATAGGCTCACGTGGCTGGTGAGACTGGACGTTGGTCCCCTTCCCCTCCTCTGTCTGCCAACAGAATTGCACCCCATATGCCCAGGAAAACGGGCTCCTCCGTGTTTTGAAGAACTCCAGAGGAGGAGAGGCCCTGATCTCCCTTGATAACTTATCCCAAGCCTGATATCCTCATTGGCAGAGATTATTTTCTAGCTTAAGTCACTCCTGTGGGAGCTGAAGCTCATTTCCTTTTGTTCTGTCCTCACTAGAGACTGTGAACAGCTGGTCTCCATCCTCTGAGGAATATCCCTTTAAACCTTGCAGGCCGTTGTGAAATGGCCTCTAGACTTTCTCGTCCTCAGACTAAGAATCATAGCTTCTTTTCCCCGTCCGTCGTGGGTCCTATTTTCCAGCCCCTTTCACATCTTTGTTCTTTGAATGCTCTCAGAGTTTTCTAAGCTATTCCCCTTTGGAAGTTATTTGAAGGAAAACAACAGAAGGGTCTTTAGATGTACTCAGTACTGGCTGCCCTCTCACCTTACCACCAACCTTCTTGCTCCCACTGGCTGGGTGGCTTCTGGGTCCTTGACCCCCAGGCCAAGCGCATGAGCCCCAGCTCAGCATTGGGCTCACCTGAACTGAGAACGGTGCCTGTCCTTTGTCAGGCTCTCAAGGACTTGCTAAATGAACTCTTGTCCCTAAACTGTCCCATCTGGACTTCTCTTGGACAGAATGGGTAATCTAAGCCCTGACTGCTAATGTGAAAAATCCCTTTGTTTAAGAAAAGAAAGAAAAAATTAAGTTCAGAAAAGTCTAAGCGTGGAATTTCCTGGCAGTCCAGTGGTTGGAACTCTGAGCTCTCACTGCTGAGGGCCCAGGTTCAATCCCTGGTCGGGGAACTGAGATCCAGCAAGTTGTGCTGCACAGCCAAAAAAAAAAAAGAAAAAGAAAAAGAATAGAAAAGTCTAATGATTATGTTGAGAACAATGGTGCCTTGGGCACCTTGCCTTGCTAGTGGGGGTGGGGTGGAGGTGGAAGTGACCAGTAAATGGAGTTAGGGGGCTCGGGTGCCCTAGGATGTGAGATTGAGGCCCCAGGGGGATGACTGGGGATGGATGAGGGTGGAGGACGGTAGGGTAGTTAGAGGGACAGATGTTCAAACAGAAACTAAGGACTCTGCTCGCCAGACTTCAGGACAGAGTCTGGTGAAGGAGGCAGTAGGGAAAGTCTTGGGAAGTGACAGGTGTAAATGGGGACTGGGTAGCTCAAGGGACTCCAAAGTGGAGAGGGGGAGGGAGGGGGAGAGAGAGAGATTAAGTCTAAGGTGAGGTCTGACATCTCAGGATATAACCAGCAAGGACATTAATAAACTCCTTAGAACAGTGTTGGCCTGGAGTGAGGGTAAGGAAAAATTATTCAGAAAGAACTTCACTTCGTCAGAGATGAAGGGTTTAAAATGAGCTTTATTTAGAGGCATCTGTAGAAGTGAGCTAGGAAGTCAAACTGGAGATAACCAAGACCCTCAGGCAAGTTAGTTCAAGTAATTGGATGCTGTGTCTATGTGACTTAACCTAATGAGTGCAAGAGCCATGCCTATGACGCAGTATAATCTCTAAAAAACAAAGCATAAACAGTTACATAGTTGTTATCATCTTTAGTCACCTGGGGCCATTTGTTCAAACAATGTGAAGATTTCCACACCCCTCTCTTGGTTTTTTTTTTTTTTTTTGGCCACGCACTCGGCTTGCTGGATCTTATTAGCCCTGACCAGGGATTGAACCCGTGGCCCCTACAGTGGAAGCTCAGAGTCCCTAACCACTGGACCACCAGGGAATTCCCTGGTTTTATTTTCTAAGCCTACAACATTGACAGACTTTCATATACCTTTCTTTATTGGTGGGGAATCTTCATCTTCTGAGAATGTATTTCATTTCGAGGAACAGTTAGATGTAATTGGAGCCAAGACTGGGGAAAAGATGAGTGATCAGGTTGGCAAGTGTTGAAAACTAGAGCCAGACAGAAGTTAGAGCTGTGAAAGTAGATTTTATTCAGGAATGATTGTAATAGGGGTAGAGAGACCTCAGTACAGAATTGGGCTCCATTCTGAATGGACAAGTGGGGATTTCTAGCCAAGGAGAAGGGTGGGGGTCAGTGGATGGAAAATTACTAAAATTCTATCTGGGTAAAGGGGGATTCTGGCTAAACAGACTTAGGATTCTTGCTGAAGGCAGACCAGGGTGATGTGATACCAAGCAGAGGAGATGAGAAATTTGATCCAATATGGAGGGTGATCAGATATTGAGGGTGAGGATCCTAGCTAAACTGATTTAGCAGGAATTTTGCTAAAATTGAGCAAAGTAAAGACTGTCCTAACATCCAAAGGTTGAGACCAAGCTGATAAGAAGGTTCAGAGGAGCCTGACTAAAGTTTGGTCAAGGAGGGCGTCTTGTCAGGTTTTTTCTTTCTTTTTTTTTTAATATCAAAAGTACTTTACAGGGAATTCCCTGGAGGTCCAATGGTTAGAACTCTGAGCTCCCACTGCAGGGGTTCCACCCCTAGTCTGGGAACTAAGATCCGCATACTGCTCGGCGCCGCCAAAATAAATAAGTAAAAAGAAAAAGATTAAAAAAAAAGTACTTTGCAGGGGCTTAGTTTGAGTTGGAGCCTTGAACTAGAATTTCCTCTTTCTGCCATGCTGAGAATCTATCAGAGGCTTTGGAATTTCTTCATAAGTTCGATGGACTGTTTGACCTTGAGGAATGAATTTTGCATGAACAATGCCCCTGACGTCAAAGAAACCAATCCACTCTGTCATCCGTTGTGATTTTGCTACATCAGCGTTATGGGTCCTCCCAGGGGTTGGAGAGCCCCACTGTAGGCGCTGACACTCATTTTCCAGGTCATGTTGGAAAACACATGGTTCATCACCACTTACTCTATTCCTGAAGAATGTACCATTTGTTCAGCTGTCCTTAAAAGATAAGGGCAAAAGAGGCATACATCTCTTCCATTTCTATCTATCACTCAAAAATGTGTGGTGCAATCTATATGTTCAAGTTGTCTCTAAGGAAGAGTCTGTTTCTTTATCTAAATTTAACTCTTTAGCCTTCTTTCTCCCAGTCAGTCACCCATGTGAATTAGCCAAATTGCTGACTGCCTAAACATTTTTATTAATCTTATGGACTACTGCTTGTGCATCAAGGATGCCTTTGCTACCTTTTAAACTGTTTCTGTTTAAAATGATTGTTCTATAACAAACTCCTTCTTTTTTCCAAATGCATCCTTTCAGAGTAATTTCATTTGGTATTTAGTATTCTTTGCATTCAATGATTCTTATATATAGTTTAAACATAAGTAAAATGTGTTTTACTTTGTGATCATAATTTGTGATCATAATTTCTTAATACTGATTGACCTATCTTGAGGGAGTAAGGTAGGAAGTGGAGAGTAGAGCCAGCTTTTGTTGAATTGTTACTAGAAGCCAGGAACAAATTATTATCTCATTAAAACTTTACAAAAACCTAGGAGGTAGATATTATTATTCCCTTTTGGCAGAAGAGAATAACTGAAACTTAGATTAATTGCTCACCTAAAGTCACACAGCGAGTTAGTGGTAAGGTCAGGGAGCTAACTCAGGGGTTCTAAATTCTAGGAAAAACAATCTAGATGTTTTAGACACCAAGAATCCAGTTCTCAGTGTACTATATTGTCATAAAAATGGTCTGTCTTGTGGTGTAAGGAAGCTGTTTCCTCTGTCTTCCACAGACCCAGCCTTCCCTAAAATGGCATCTAATGGTCATTCTAGAGGCAGGCATTTGGTCATCTGTTAGTCCTGTCTTTCTTCCAATCATTACAACTTTCTTCTCAGGACTGATTTTTCATGCTTTTGATAATCCATGGTACACTTTTTTGGAATCTCCCTAATACATTCACAATTGCTTTAAAAAAAACCCCAAACATCAGGGGCCACAACAGAGTGAACTCTTCTTATAAAGGTCAGGTTAACACAGAGGACAGTAGTGTGGTTACTTACTGCATGAGGGTGTCATGCTCCTGTTAGAACGTTGATTTCATGTAGACACTGCCTCCAATCCTACTAGCATTGTACTGCTGACTTATATACAAATATGCAAGTGCGTGTATGTGTGCATTGGCACACACAAACATACTTATCTACTGTGTGTGTGTGTGTGTGTGTGTGTGTGTGTGTGTGTGTGTGTGTGTGTGTGTCAGCTTTGGCCCCTGTATCTTTTTCTGCTATTCCTGCTCTTACAACACATGAGGGAAGAATAGAAACCAGCCAGAGGCAGGGTGTTTTCGTGAAGGAAAATGCATGTGGGAAGGCTTTGAGGAAAGGGAAAAGAGGGTTATAGTAGATATTTGTTAGCTGGGGGAGAGTGGCTGACGACAGTGTTGAAGAGGCATCCGGGCACCAGTCGACTCACTTGATCCTTACACCAATCCTATAAAGCAGGTACTCCTAGTATCTGCTATTTACTAATGTGGAAACTGAGACCCAAAATGTTAAATAACTTTCCCAAGCTAGCTTACTTAATAAACATTTGTTGAATGAAATAAAAAGAACTAACTTCATGGTGTTGATTTGAACTTGGGGAAATTTTTATTCCTCGGCATGCAATTGGGTTGATTTCTGCATTCTGCTTTAAATGCCTTAAAGTGCCTTCAAATACCTTAAGGTATAAAAATATGAACTGATGAACGCACCTTCTTTCTCCATGAGTTTTTGTTTGAATGTTGTTTTACTTCTCCTCTGTAAATGGATATGATATTAACTCTTAGATTCTGGAAATAGCAATGCCTTAATTTCCTAGGCCACAATGTCTCAATTCATACCTAGTTCTGTCTTTAGCAGTAAATCCTGGCTCCACCATCATTTTGGGCCATTTACTTAAACACTCAGTGCATTAAAGAACCAATCAGGTCCGATAAGCAAGACACTAGGGTAAGGGATGCTCTGTAAGCTGTCAGAACCTGTTGGAACACTCCACAGATTCCAAGTCTGAGAACTCCACTATGGTACAAAGAGAGAGCCTGATATAACTTGCTTTGGGGGACATTAGTCATGACTTTACATACATTTAAGTACTTTAAGTGAATATCTTTAAAGTACAAAATATTCCTTTGAAAAGGACACCTTGACATCTTCCTCTTCGTTTCATTTCCAATCCATCATTCACTCCTATTGGCTTTACTTCCTGTTTCTGGAATCCTCCTGTTTCTCTCCCTCTCTGTCTCACCACTCTCGTCTTGGCTCTCATTATTTCTTTTTATTCTTTCTTTCTGGTTTTTTTTGGCCGGGCCATGTGGCTTGTGGAATCTTGGTTCCCCAACCAGGGATCGAACCCATGGCCTCTGCAGTGGAAGCACAAAGTCCTAACCACTGGGCTGCCAGGGAAGCCCCCTTGGCTCTCATTATTTCTCACATGAATTGCTTCAACAGCACTGGACTCGTTACCTTTCCCCACTCTGATTCCTTCCCTCTCATAACCCCACAATGTGGTATTTGACGATGTCCATCTCATCATGAGAGGTCCTCCCCTTCCATGGCTTCCTGTTACCCTGATGCTAAGGACTCAGATCCGGAAACCATCCTACAAATCCCTGCACGTGGGCCCCCCTCCCCCTCCAGCCTCATCCTGCCCCCGCCCCATGCTTCTTGTGCCCTGTGCTCCCCCGCATTGGCCTTCTCAGGGGCCCTTTAACCATCCATGCTCTCCTTGCAATATGGTTTCCTTCTCTCCTCTCCTGATGCCAGCACTCCTCCACATCTCAACTCAGGGGTCACTCCCTCAGGAAGCTCTCCTTGACTAAGTCAGCATCCTATACCTTTCGAAGTTGCAACTATGTGTGATTGCAGATTAATGTGTATCTTGTCCATTAGAATTTAAGGGGACCATGCCTTCTGTTTGTTTGCTCTCGACGGTACCCATAGTGCCTAGCCAGAGGGTGGCACAGTGTAGGGGCTTAAAAAATATTTGTTGAATAAAGTGTGCAAAGCCTTAAAAGTAACTATGCATTTTGTGCTATTTCATTAGGGTAAAATGTGGCTCATTTTAAGTGCTTTTGAGACATTCCCCCATCACAGCAGCATGCTCTGGTGGGTAGGCTGCTGCACCAGCAGCTAGAAGCCCTGGTAAAACCGGACCGTCTCCAGCTTCCTTGCCTGCCTTGAAGGCCTGGTGAGGAAATGTACTACGTGAAGCGCTTCCTAAGCTGGAAAGTTCTTTAGGAATGCAAGATGATATTGTAAGTCAGATTCGAGAGCTGAATCACTCCAGCTGACTTGAAGACATTCTCGTGGACGATACTGAAAATTAGAATCTACATTGTCTTGAGTGAGCAGAAAAACACGGTAAGATCTGTGGACCAATGTCTCTTTTTCGTAAGTGAAAGCCAGAAATAGAACAAGTTACCAACGTTAGAGTCACACAAAAAGCCATTATTTCCCCATGATAACTGTTGTACCTTGAAATGCAGTGTGCTTCTTTCAAGTGTGTCTTCTCCCAGGAGTAACCCCTTGTCTCTGCTCTTGTCTGGGGACAGGATGCAAAGGGGCCCAATTCCAGCAGCCATTCTGTGGGGCTCAGGACCCCACTTACAGGGTCGTGACCCCTGAGACTGGGCCATGGGGGCAACAGGGACCACGGAAGGCTGTTTCTGCAAAAAGAGAGAGCAGCTGTGCCAGCTTTGGAGAAGCTAGAGATCAATCCTTATATGGGTTGGAGGAACAACGGGAGGGGAAAGAAGGGAGCAACAGAAAGACGAGACAGGCCCAGGTAAAGGTTTGATTCTCTGACTGTTGCATTTAATAACATTGACATTTTAAGGGCCAGGGAGAGGGTGGGGGGCTTGAGTGGGTGACTCAGTTCTTGGGTTTCCTGCTGCCATTGTGGGGTTCTGGGCTATTTTCTGCAAGGCTGCATGAATACAAGCCTTCCCCTGAGATGATGTCAGAAACTTAAAGTAACAAGAAATAAAGCTTTTATAGGCAAAGGGGTGGAGGTGGAAAAAAATCCTATCTCTTGGACCCACGATGGCCACCCATTTCCGAATTGGTTAGGGAGGACTTTTCCTGGGACACTTGTTTTCCTCATATGTGTGTTGCTCTCTGGGTTCTTTGGAACATAGGGAGACCAGACCCTAGTTTCTGGCCACTGGACTTTAAATCTAGGCAAGTCAGATACAATTAAGACATCAGAGGGCCTGGTAGATAATAAATAGTGTGAAGACTGTGACCAAGAGACTGTGCAGTTTTACTTGACAAAGTTACACAGGTACTAAGAACGGTACTTAGACCAAGATGAAGTGTCTGCAGCTGATGGGAACCATGCTCACTGAATTGCGTTGATGATCCCTTTCCGTGTCAGCGGCTGACCTTCTGAGCATCTCAGTCAAGTATTTAACTTCCCTGAGTTTCCACTATCTAGTTTCCCGAAGGAGACAATGCAGTGTGTCTCAGAAAAAATGTTTCAGTATTCTCTTAGGAGAATGTAAGCATTATTACAAGGATTGTTCCTGGTGTGGATGGTGATAGTGATGACGTGTTGATTCAGGACTAAAGAACATCCTACCCAGTGGCTATTCATTTGAAGGAGGAAAAAAATCCATCCCAGACCACTCCACTGCCCCATTGACCTTGGGTCATTTATCTCTGGACTCTCCCTTTGCCCTCCTTCCCCCAAATTCTGTAACCAGCAGGGGCCCGGTCTCCCTGTCTTTGAGAAAGAGGAGTGGACGGAGAGGGTGAAATTCCACAGTTCTGAGGTTAGAACCCCGGTAGGCCCCTTGAAGAACTCTCCGTCTATAAGATTAGTTGAGAAGGAGATGTGACAGATTGTTAGTAGCAGGGCTTCTTTTCTGATTTTGTTTTGTTTTGTTTTTGGTCTTGCCGCTTGGCTTGTGGGATCTTAGTTCCCCTACTGGGGATTGAACCTGAGCCCCTTCCAGTGGAAGCTCGGAGTCCTAACCACTGGACGCCCTGGGGGAATTCCCAGTACCAGGGCTTCTTAATAGACTTTTGAAATGAAAAAAAAAATGTTTACATATTTGTTGTTTTTAGGAGAGAATTTATATACTTTAACATATCATTTCACAAATTCTGAGAATAAACCTGTTTTCCTGTATTCAGTCTAAATACGAATGGGTCATTGGTGGAACAGAAGTGTCAGGGAGAAAAACCTTTTTCTCTATCCTGTTTAGTGTTTTTCTTGGGGGCCTGCAAATTAAATCGACAAAAGACAAGTTAGCAAGAGAAGAAAACATTTAATTACCTACTTAGGCAGGGGAGTTCACGAGGAAATGTGACTCAAGGAGGTGGTTAGATTTTAGGGCTTCTATACCATAATCATAGGGGATGGGGAGGGGCAAAGGGGCACTTCTGGGAGAACAGATGACTTTTTTGTAAGATAAATGCACTCATAGGAGAAGAGATAGGAAATATGGTAGTTTTGTGACACTGTCTGTTTGGGTGAGGTGCTTCTGTCTCTAGAATAGATTCGAGTTGCTCTCTGGAAAGGGATTTATGACAAACAAGTTCTTCGGGAAGGCAATGCTTTTAGGCAGATAAGGGGTTTCAAGAAGGCAAATGTCTTCAGCTCAAAATAATTCTTATGCCAAAGTGGCATATTTTCAGGTGGCAGGTCCTGTTCCCCTTCATTTATGTCCCGAATTCTAATACTACAAATTCTCTGTTCAAGACTCTTCAACAGGGCTTCCCTGGTGGCGCAGTGGTTGAGAGTCCGCCTGCCGATGCAGGGGACACGGGTTCGTGCCCTGGTCCGGGAAGATCCCACATGCCGCTGAGCGGCTGGGCCCGTGAGCCATGGCCGCTGAGCCTGCGCGTCCGGGAGAGGCCACAACAGTGAGAGGCCCGCGTACCGCAAAAAAAAAAACAAACAAAAAAACCACTCTTCAACAGCTTCTCATTTAACTTAGCATAAAACCCGAGTCTTTACCACGGCCCCCCTCCTCCACCCTCACCCCCACCTAATGCTGCTCTTCAAAAGGGATGGAGTGGGGAGCGGGTCTTGATTCCAGACCACATCAGTCCTCTTGCCACTGGGACAGCTCCTCCCCAGGGCTTCCCGGACCTCCAGGGAAGGCGAGGCCTGGAGGATCCCATTCTTGTCTTTCCACTTTCTTCTTAGCACCTCTCACATCTGATGTATATTTACCTATTTAGTTCATGGGAAGGCAAGGTCCCTGAGAAAAAGGGCTTTGTTTTGTTCACTTCTGTGCCCACACTGCCCCGCCCCCCTGGCACATAGTAGGCCCTCAAAAAATTGTGAGCAGGGCAGACTCTACTGCTGTCCCTCAATAGCTTACTGTTTAGAGGGAGACTCAATAGGAAAAGGGTACCTAATCTCTGGTGCAGTGCGTGCCAGGGGGGGCAGCAGCTCTGGAGCAGGTGCCTGGCTTGCCCAGCACGAGGCTTCATGAGATTGCAGTGAGGGGTGGGGGGGGGCTGAGTAGAAGGAACATATCTTCGTTCTTCCCACCTCTCCAGGTTTCTAGAATTAGGCTGAGTGGAGGCACTGCAATACTGTTCCCTATGCAAGACCACTTGTTATGAATCTTTTGTCTGCTTTGATTTAATTCCCGGAAGATTCAAGTATCATTTTGTCAGTGTAAAAAAGAAGTTCTTGTTTGTGTGCTATTTGTATGAACTCCCGGGGTGGTTTATATGAATGAGGATGAAGATGTTATCAGTCGGGGGTGTGGTGGATTGTAACCACCTGCACTGACATCTCTCTTCTTTCTAGGTAGCATTCTTTCTCCTTCAGCAAACTCCTCTGTTACTCCATGGGGTGCACAAGCTAATAAATTATTCTTAAGCCAGCCTCAATTGGGAATCTGTCCCTTGCAAATGACAGACTAGTACAGGGACTATATTATGTTGACAGTGGGTTCATAAATGGATTGAATGAAGATAGCTCCTTCTGACATTTGTCTGTTCTCCTTAATATTTAGTATGACATTTAACACAGAGTAGGTGCTCAAAAAATTAGATGACTTGATATCCTTAACACACAAACACATACACAAAGAGAATAGAAAAGTATATTTTGACCAAAGCTGCAATCTTGGATGAGTACTGATTAGGAGTGTTTTGTTTTCTAGTGTGGTATTACTATCAAAATTCAGTGATGGCAGAATATGTACTCCTAGAAGAATCGTTTCTCATTTTATATTGGCTAAGACTATCTTTCATTTGCTTGCAAATAACCATCTTACAAAAAAGACCAGAAGATATAACCTCAAAATGAAATCCCAGAGGGGAAGAGATGCAGTTTGATGGGTATAATAATAACAGTAACAAGAATTACAGCACAACATTGACAACGTAAAGGGGTTTAAATGCTTTACATAATCCTTTCACTGAGTCTTCACAGTTATCTGTCCTGTAGAAATTCTCATTCCCATTTTACCGAAGAGGAAACAGAGTCTTATAGAGATTGATTTAAATGAAAATTGGAGCTAGAGCCTAGAGAATAGGCTGGAATTCCTGCTGGGCTCCCTCGGGAGTTGTCCCTATTGCTGGAGGAAGATCACTGACCTCTCAGGGCCTTCTCTGAAGATTTGAGATTGTTTTGCCATCTCAAAGGCTTAAGGAGATTTATCATTGTTTTTAAACTTTCTAATACGCTCTAGGTACCCGTGCAAAAAGTTTGGAGGCCCTGATGCTTTCCAACCCCAAATGGCAGGAACAGCTCTCCAAACCCGAATCCAAAACACTTTACATGTAGGGTGACTTGTGTTACAGGGCAAATGCCCTGATAAATGAGATTCATCAGAAAATTCATCAAGTTTCCTTTTCTCCAGCTTCTAACTTCAAAGGCCCTCATAGAAATGAATCCGTAAATGCCATGTAGACTTTCAATAACATTCTGCCACCAGAAATTGCCCAGTGAGATGTGACCGTCCTCGGACACTTCTTGCACCTTCCTGATTTCTCCAAGTACTTCTTTTTCTAAAATTGGCTCACTTACTTTCCTTCCAGACCAAGCTGGGGGGTCGACGGTGGGGAGGACTTATATTATCGGAAATCCCGAATCAAGCACCAGGATAGACAAATTTCACTTTTCTTTCCCTCAACTTTGAAATCATCTCTCGTCGGTGTATCCGGCTGTGATAAGCCAGCCTGATTTGGTGGTGGATTGGTATTGGGATGAGCCAGGTTAACTTAATCTCCTTTTAAGTAACCGAGAGTTTTGGGAATATTGACTGTGAACATTCAGACAGTGTTATTGTAAAGACACTTTCTCCATGTCCTGCTAGGAAACACGGAGCCCTCGCCTTCCGAGGTGGAGTTAGGAAGATTACGGGCGGACCCATATGCACGGTTATGATCAAGGATTCGAGTGTATTGGCCCGTCTACCGCACCAAAGAAATCCGGATTCTTAACACAACTGGGGTTTTCCGGGTGCGCCGAATGTGTGGGAGACTTGGGTGTCAGGCACCGTTAATGGGCCATGACCGATGGGAACATTTCTGCCTCTTTCATCTTCACGCTGAAGGTCCCCCCCCCCACCCCGCCCCAATGAAAATGTGCTAGGAGGAAAAGGAGTTGGGATAATAATTTCCTTTCTTTTCCTCCTGTTGGCTTCTGCTGGCAAATTGTCCTTTAATAAAAAGCACGATGGGCAAGTGTGAGAGCGTCTAGCTTGAAGCTGGAGACAAAACCCCACCGGGGAATGCCAGACCGTCCACCGGGGGAAACTGAACACCGACTACCTTCCCCACCCAAGGCAGCCTCCTGCCCACCGCTACTCACCGGCTGCACTGGCTCTTCGAAACCTCGAAGCTGAAGATTTTCAAAGAAGGAGGGTGAGTTGCTGCAGCTGCTGCATCAAACAAAAGCAAACAGATTAAATTAATTTAGGCTTCAAAATCAGTCCCATTCTCTAATTCATAAAATACTTCAAACACGGAGAGAAATGTCATCTCCCAGATGATTGAGGCTAATCCACTTTATCTCTTTTTTTCTCTCGCATTTGAATGCAAACCATCAAGACATACCTCGCCAGTCAAAATAAACTCATTCCAAACGCTTCCGTCAGCTTTTAATAAGTCTTCTCGGCTCCGTACACAAAACAAACTCCTGTTTCCACCGAGCTCAACGGGCTGTGTGCAAAAAAAAGAGGGACAGTGTACTCATTACAGTCTGTTAAATTGCCAACACTCGGCAATTAAAAGGTATGGCCCCGTGGAAACACTGCAAAACAGCAGTTAGTCTCATTGTCTTCTCATTAACAAGATTGTTATTTTAGCTCTCCAGGTACCAGGCTTCAGAAACAAAACATTCTTGGCTCCTGGGGAACTCCAGGAAAACAGGGAGTTGTTGACAGCTAGGACTTGTGGAAAGGACCGTTTATACTATAAATAAATTTGCACATCCTTGTGGTTGCAATAAATACACTTCCACACCCATTCTATTGGACTAGATGCAGAAACCTTTTACAGGGAAGTCAAAAAGTCTTGCCCACAGCAAACAACACTTGTCCTACTTATGAGGTCAAAGCGGGTGCTGCTGAGTAATGAATGCCTCCCCTCGGGACACAGAAATTTGGATTTTTTCCCTGCAAACAGGCTCTGTGGTCGACGCCACAGGCGCAGGGCTGGAAGGGATCGTGGAGGCTGTTATTTGTGCTGGGCCTGAGCTCCTCACTGCTTGGCAATCATTTAAAAAATGATGACCCAAATCTTTGCCATTCGCCAAGTGTGAGTACTTTGTGGTGAAGAGGAATGCAGCTCTTTGATTCCTGCATTCCTCCCCGTTTCCCTGTGTGGGTGGAAAAAAAGGCCAAGAATGTGAGTGATACAAAATCTCTTATGTTCTAAAGAAACCAAAGGAAGCAATGTATCTTTCCGATTCTGCCAAGATACAATTTTAAGTTTGATGCCCATGTGATTTTTCTTTCATATGATTGAGACCTTCATGGTTTTCCTTATGACATCAACAGAAAATGTAGAACACTGATTTTCTTTTTAAGTGAATGGGGTGGGGGGAAAGTCCCTTTTAAGAGACTAGGCACAAGGGATGTTTTCCTAATTATAAAGACAGTATTTACTGTAAGATTAAAAGTATAACTGCAGTTGCTTAAGACTTGAACAGTTTTCAGGGAAAAAGCCCCTAAAGTTACTTTCTCAGTAAATTTCTCAGGGGCCTATTGTTTATTTTACCCCAGCCATAAATTTCCTCTTAAATGCAGTCTTTTGCACTGACATTAGGTGGTGAGAGACCAAGATCATCTTGCAGTTTTAATGATATGCTGGTTTACACTTTAATGGCCAACTTCCATTTTTCAGGATTTTGCTAGATAAGACCCGTACAATGCTTTGTTAAGTAAACTTGATCTTAGGAAACGTGTACATTTCATACAAAATAAACACATGCCCTGAAATTGGTTGTTTTTGATGAAAGGCCCTCCCTAGAAATATCCTGTGTGGAGAGAAAAATAAAACCACTTTCAGCTAGAGAGAACCAAACACCAAATACCTTGAAAATCTGATGTTTTGCTCCTTATTAAGTCAGATTTAAGAGCATTACTAAGTTATACAGCCTGACTGATATTTTCATTTTTTGGAAGAGGGACAAGTCTGGGCATTAAATGCGTAACAGCAATTATTATCTGCGTGTGGGTTTAATTAGGAAAGAAGTCAGGTTTTTATTTTTCATAATTGTCATCGTCATGACCCAGTCTCCATGTCAAGCTTGGCGCTGAGCGGAAAGGCTCACAGGACCTCCAGCCCTCCCAGGTTTCTTGCCTCAGCGCACTCCCTTCTCCTTGCCCAGTATTTCTTCTTTTAGCTTCTAGTGGGACCTTCTGAAAACTGATTATTTGGAGGAACTTAGTAAGGCTCTTAGGGAGAAGAACAACTTTAATGAGTTCTAGGAGATAGGAATCCTCAAGACCCAGGACTGAAATCCAGTCTGGGGAAATGTGATGATTCCTTTTGCTCTGACTACAGCTCCGTGCATCAGGGTAGAATATCTATGCAAACACCAGGGAGGGTTGTTCCAATTTCCTGTAGTCTCGTGTGTGTGTGTGTGTGTGTGTGTGTGTGTGTGTGTGTGTGTGTGTG
>NW_020837967.1:13176414-13180989 GCF_003676395.1 Aethalodelphis obliquidens | reverse complement strand
GTGTGTGTGTGTGTGTGTGTGTGTGTGTGTGTGTGTGTGTGTGTGTGTGAAGAACTATAGTGAATCCGATGGCCCTCTTTGCCTCTCTTTAATGTTAGATTGTTTAGAACCTGCTTTCTTCCAAAATGGATTTGAGGCAGCTTCCAAAACACACAACCAGGTAAAAATCAAGAAAACAAGATGGGAAGAAAATAAGTCTAGAGCAAGATTTGGGGCTTTTGTGGGCCCTCCCTGGCAGTCCAGTTGTTAAGACTCTGTGCTCCCAATGCAGGGGGCCTGGGTTCCATCCCTGGTGGGGGAACTAAGATCCTGCATGCCCCATGGTGTGGCCAAAAAATTAAAAAAACAAAAAGAAACAAACAAACACTTTGCTGGACACCTGAAACTAACACAACATCGTTAAAAAGAAAAAAAAAAAAGATTTGGGGCTTTTTGGCCCACACAGTTTCTGCTACAAGTATCAACTCTGCTGTTGTGTTGCCACAGCAGCTGTAGAAAATAGTCATGGGGTCTATCGTGTTCACTGGAACCATAAACAGGCAGCAGGCGGGATTTGCCCGTGAACTGCTGTTTTCCGACCCCTGATCTAGACTCAGAATGTTAAAATTAAGTAACGAAAATATATTAGCGTGAACTGTATAACTGAAGGGCCTGCATAATTGCTCAATGGGGTCTAAATTCAGCTGTGAGTTTCCTAAAGGTCAAAGCAAAGAGGAACGCTGGCCTTACCTTTATTATTATTTTTTAATTTATTTATTTAATTTATTTATTTTTGGCTGCATTGGGTCTTAGTTGCTACACACGGGCTTTCTTTAGTTGCAGTGAGCAGGGTCTACTCTTCGTTGCGGTGCGCGTGCTTCTCATTGCGGTGGCTTCTCCTGTTGCGGAGCGCGGGCTCTAGGTGCGCGGGCTTCAGTAGTTGTAGCACGTGGGCTCAGTAGTTGTGGCTCGCGGGCTCTAGAGTGCAGGCTCTGTAGTTGTGGCGCACGGGCTTAGTTGCTCTGTGGCATGTAGGGTCTTCCTGGACCAGGGCTCAAACCCGTGTCCCCTGCATTGGCAGGTGGATTCTTAACCACTGTGCCACCAGGGAAGTCCCAGCTTTACGTTTAAAAATCTCACTTTCCACGAGATGAAAGCACACCAGCTGCTCTGGAGGAATTCTGGCCTTGTGGTTTTGATCATTTCCTAAAGACCCGAAAAAGGGGCGTCATGTGGTATAAGGCAGGGGTCCCCAACCCCCAGGCCGCAGACCAGTACCGGTCCGCGGCCTGTTAGGAACCAGGCCACTTGGCAGGAGGTGAGCGGAGAGGGGCCAAGTGGAGCTTCTTCTGCCGCTCCCCATCACTCGCATTACCGCCTGAGCCATCCCCTCCCCCATCCATGGAAAAACTGTCTTCCACGAAATCGGTCCCTGGTGCCAAAATGGTTGGGGACTGCTGGTATAAGGGACAAAGTCCACAGCATCGTATTTTCAACAGCCAGGTTCATGGAGCTGCTGTTAAGCGTCCCTCCAAGTGAGCCAAGGGCATGATTGCAAAGCACGGTCCAGAAAATGCAAATCTGAGGACATGAGACACTTTACTTGGATTGCCGGTGGTCTGGGCTGGAATCAAAGTAAAATGGAGACCGTTTAGCTAAAGGAACGAGTTGCACGCTTGTCACCCAGACAGTCTCCCTTGAATACTGAGTCGTCGAGCTCCCACCCAGCTTCAGGCTGGTGTCAGGATTCCCCTGTGGCCACAAGGTGCTCATTCAACCAGGGCAATTACGTTCCCTCTCATTCTTTCAGGTTCAGGACCAGTCAGGCTTAGGTCCCCATTCCTGCTCTATCATAAAACCTAAAAGAAGGCAGAGGGCAATTATTTTCATGTCTTGTTATTACTTCACCCCCTTGATGACTGGCGCCATATTGATCACCATTTATTCAGTGGTTTCCAGGTGCCAGGGACTTGGCTAAGCACCCTCTGTGTGTGATCTCATTTTCATCCTCACAGCCCCATGGGGATACAGGCAACTGTTCTTATTCCTTTTCTTTCAGATGAGAAAGTTGAGGCTCAGAGAGATAGTAGCTTACCTGGCATCACTCATGAAGTATTTGGATATGAACATAGGCTATATCTGGTTCTTTTATTTTTTTAGACTTTTTTTGAAACTGAAGTATAGTTGATGTATAATAGTATATAAGTTATAGGTGTACAATATAGTGATTCACAATTTTTTAAAAGGTTATGCGCCATTTATAGTTATTATAAAATATTGGCTAGATTCCCTGGTTGTACTATATATCCTTGTAGCTTATTTATTTTATACAGAGTATTTTGTGCCTCTTAAGCCCCTACCCATAATTTGCCCCTCTCCCCTTCCCTCTCCCCACTGGGAACCACTAGTTCTCTATATCTGTGAGTCAGCTTCTTTTTTGTTATATTCACTAGTTTGTTGTTCTTAGTTTCTTTTCTTTTGGCCATGCTCCGTGGCGTGTGAGATCTTAGTTCCCCCACCAGGGATCAAACCTGTGCCCCCTGCAGTGGAAGTGTGAGTCCTAACCACTGGACTGCCAGGGAATTCCCATCTGTTGTTATTTTTTACATTCCCCATGTAAGCATCTATCTGACTCTTAACCAAGACCCTTCACGACCATCTCTCTCAGTGTTCTCACGACTTCCTGGTTTCCTGACCTTGACTTGCCTCTGCTGACTTCCCCGAGGTCTTCAGATTTCCTGCATGCTGAGGCACGCTTGTCTGTTACTGGTTACTTTTGGGAGTGGCTCTTCTAGAACCCTTACCAGGCCTTGGTGTCTCATCATAGAATCCTGCTCAGGTTTTCACCTTAATCACTCGGTTCTTGACCCTTGACCTGGTTTCTCCTTCCAGAATGGCCTCACTGCTTCCCCACCACCTTTTCTTGGTCATACTTGTCATTACTACTACTGCCATTCCAGTGTAAACAAAGATGGACTTTTCAGTTCTTGTGTAATTCCTACAATCTTCACAGCAGTGGTCTACATCTGGTTTTCTAATGACCAAAAATAGTAGAGGCATAGTCAACCTCTCAGTGACACATGTGAGGTAACACATGGAATACCAGAATGTCCTTCTTTTTTAAAAATTTATATTATTTATTTATTTTTGGCTGTGTTGGATCTTCGTTGCTGTGCACGGGCTTTCTCTAGTTGCGGTGAGCGGGGTCTACTCTTCGTTGGTGCGCGGGCTTCTCATTGCAGTGGCTTCTCTTGTTGTGGAGCATGGGCTCTAGGCATGTGGGCTTCGGTAGTTGTGGCACGTGGGCTTCGGTAGTTGTGGCACGTGGGCTCAGTAGTTGTGGCTCGTGGGTTCTAAAGTGCAGGCTCAGTAGTTGTGGCGCATGGGCTTAGTTGCTCCGTGGCATGTAGGATCTTCCTGGACCAGGGCTCGAACCTATGTCCCCTGCATTGGCAGGCGGATTCTTAACCACTGGGCCACCAGGGAAGTCCAGAATGTCTTTCTTAATGTGGCAGTTCTCTTCAGATATTAACAGAGACTTCATAATAATATTGGTAGCTTTTAATTGGCCTGGCCATGCCCCACAAATGGAGAATGTTAGTAATTTTCCATGACCAGCTCCGGGCTACAGAGAATGTTATTAAATAAACCATTAAAGATAGAAAGATTCCTGAAATGGCCAGCATTTTCTGTTCCCAGCGATGAAAACCAAATATGCTGTTCACATTGCAGACGTGTATAACTTATCGGACTGTTTCAAGAACACAATGGGATGGAATCAGTGACTAAGAGAGAAAAGAAAATGAAATCCATTCATTCATCCAGTCATAGACTGGCTGAGAGAAAGCCAAGGTCGTAGCTAGGAAGATAATCTGAGGGCCAAGTCTAAAGAGAGGGGCAAACCAGAAACGGAAGAATGAACAATGATGTAAAAAGCCAGAGGACATGAGAGCTGCATGGAATGTGGCCTGAGGAATGGGTCAGGGTGAGAAGTTCAAAATTAAGACTCTGGACAGCGGGAACATAAACCCTACGTGGCATGGGGTTTGGGTGCATAGGGACCGAGTGTGGTGACTCAGTGGCCCCTGAATAGGGTGATTCACAAGTTGTAAGAGTTACTCCTTTGCTCTCAACTGATGCTTTACTCAGTTCTCACAAGGTCTGAAATCTTATTAAAATAATAACTGTAGACACTTCCTGGAGAAGTGGAATAGCTTATCTTGAAAAATATCTGTGGAGCTTTGCAAGTTGTACCAATTTTCTATGGGTTAATGGCACATTTCTGTAATGTTGGATCTGTTCTTCAAAAGGCAGAAAATGAAAACAGTCCTCTTCACATTGCAAACTTAAACTGTATGTAATGGCAAAGTGACCCAGTTAGAATGGCGCGTCTTAATGTAAGATGCTCAACCAGTTCCCAAAAGCGAGACAAAGAATGTCATGACCTCCCGCGAGTTGTGTTAATTTTACACAAAACTCAGTAAAATTTGAAGGCCTTGGTGTCGGTGGACCAGTCAGTGAGATGTTGGCTTGTGTATGATGGGTGTTTCTCTCTATTTGCCCAGCTTTGAGGAAGTTGTGTGAGGGAGAGAGAGA